>NC_084824.1:10906551-11148446 GCF_958449725.1 Rosa rugosa | reverse complement strand
TATGCTCAGAATGAAGAGGCCTATGTGAAATTTGCTAGATTTGCTCTTGTTTGCTTGCTCGTTGGTCTCATTGGTTTGGGTAAGTTTATCATCCTTTTACTAGTTTTTGGCATCTTCTTTAATTATTTTATCTCAAACCAAAACTAAACTCATTTTCCCTTAATATTAAGAATTTATCTTGGCATGCGCAGTCCTGTTGATATCATTGGTGAGCTTGCTGTTGGTTGGCTGATCCTTTCCTTTTGGCTTACTGTTCATGAATATGTCGATAGTTTTGTAGTCTCAGGACAAAATGGTATGGCACACTCCTAGTGATTTAATTACTATTATATATATCTATTATATATATGCTCTTGATAGCTTGATTGTTACAACCTAGAATGCAAAAGGACCTAAATTTAGAAGAACTAAATAATTCAAAAAGAAGCTAAAACACTGTTGGATGGCAGCCAAAAGTGGTGACCACAAAAATTGGAAGACATGCATTTTATACTCAATCTAGCTCCTTATATTAATGTATTCTTATTCAATTTTTTAATAATAGCTTGCAAGGTGAGCTTTAGGGCTGTACACGTTTCTACATTGGTGTGGCTGCTGTTGGGATTGAATGCATGAATCCCCTTTTCTTTTTGGTTTAAGATTCAATGTTCAAGCTTTGTGAACCCTTTTTAGGTTATGATGACTACTTTGGTTTAGATTGTTATTAGCTTACTTTGTGTCTTTTCCAGCTAGCTCACCTTCTGACAATACTTAAATATGAGGGAAGTACATGCCCTTGTTTTGAATTGGTTGAAGGATCATGGGCTTGCCACCTGTTTCATATGCTTTCAGGGGTGTAATACTTTCAACTACTTTGTTGGATTGGAAGGATCTGTTACCTAGGTGTTTGTTAATCTTACTGCTCTGTTTACTTATTTATTTATTTATTTTTTGTTGCTCCTACTTAGTCTCATGCTTTTCTTTTCTTTTTTCAACTTATTTTCTTTGTGGACTCCTTGCTGCTGATTTTATATAGGTACTCTTTTTTTTTCATTTTATTTAGCATAAGTCTCTTTCACTCCTCAAAACAAAAAATATAACGATGAAAAACGTTTCTCTATCTTCTAATTGAACATGCAGTCATCATGTTGAGTCTTGTATGAAAATGGTATTCGCTTTTGCTGTGTCTTGTATCTAGTTCTCAGGCAGAGGATTGAACACTTGGTCTTCTATCAACAAAACAGAAAGAAACAAATGTATTAATACTCAAATAGGTATCTGTTTAGTGACATGACAGAAAATTAATACATATACCAAAGTAGAGGTATTTGCTTATTCTCTCCCTTTCTGCATTGCTTTAGATCAAAAATGAAACCTTGGTAAGAGTTTAGGATAACTTATACATGCTGATCTTATCTCTAAGTATGAAGGCAACTTATACATGCTGATATTATTTCAGTGTTCCAACCTTACAACAATATACTGGATATAAAGCAGCTGCTTAATTTTTTTTCTTGAATAATCAAGACTCGTCTAGTTAATGATAGAATACTCTATATAGCTCATTTGTTAAGTCCTAGCTTACAGGTATAGTATGGAATAATTGTGGTATGTCCTGCTCTGCAGATTGCATTTTCTGATCATACTGAGGGATGCATTTGTTAGTTTTTCATGTAAGCTTTGATATATGGATAATCAAGTTATGCACAATACTGACGGTTTTGATAAATGGAAAGGATCGATGCTGAAGAAATGAGTTACTGCATCTCCAGACGTTTATCAAGCAAGTCTAGGGGCAGACTCAGAATTTCTAGTGTTAGCATATGATGGTTTATGGGATTACATAAACAGGTAACGTGACACTCTTGATTGCTCAGTAAAATGTCAGCCAATTGTCATATTATCTCTTCAATCTATTCACAAGAAGACTAGTCACCTTAAATTTTTGTTGCTGTCAATTTCAGTTCAGATGCAGTTTCTTTTGTAAGGAATCAGCTTCGACAACATGGAGATGTCCAGGTATATATGGCCTACACATTTGTATTTGGGAAAGTACATTGATCCCAGAACAGTGCTTAACTACAAATACTTTCTGTTTCTGATTTCAGCTAGCTTGTTATGCGCTTGCTGAAGCTGCTCTGGCAACAACTAATTGAATGGATTGTGTTTATTCTGACCATAGCACTGGATTATGTCAGGAAAGTCCAAAATGCTTGAAATTTTGGTTGCTTGAAACTTTTTTTTTTTTGATGACATGGTTGCTTGAAACTTTGGTTGCTATTGTTTTGCATGTATTTTGGTGAATGTCATATATCTAATTTTGGTTGCTGTTGGTTGCTTGGATTATGCTTATTGAAATTTTGGTTGTCAATTACTAAGTGGCATATATGTAATGCTCAAATTACAAATTTTTGTCAAGGTTATCCAGAATACATAATGTACAATGACAACTATAGATTCTTTTCTGCAATTTTGTCCATTATTAAGTGCAAACCATTTTGTTTTAGTGGGAGAGAAGAGGAAGGCAACATATCCCAGGAAGATATGGATGTGGGAGTGGGCAAAATTTATGGTCAAGACATATATGTAAGCATTGTGCTGGACATATATATATATATATCTTTTTTTAGTTCAGTTGAGACTTAATTTGTTCTTTAGATTTGGTTGGACATGAGTTGGTGCTAGTACTTTGAATTGATAATGTAAGATTTGTGAGAATGATGTATGAGAATGTAGCAAATGACATTGGAACTTCGAATTTCATATCTGCCTATTACCATATCAATTGTGCAGATTCAATTCCAACAACATTTATTGGATTAGTAACTGCTGTTGTAGTGCAAACTATCACACAACAAAAAAGTTCAAAAAGGCATTACACATATTGTCTGAGGAAAATTCAGACAACACTTTTATCAAGCAACTTGTCATATTAAAGCTATTCGGACAACAAGAAGGAAAAATAAGTGTGGTATGAGATTCATTCAAGGCAACAAATGCATCAAAGTCAATGTTATCTTAAATAATATTCAGACAACATTAACATCCTCAAAAATGTTATATAACGTTAAATTCAGATGACAAGAAAAAACAATGTGTGGTTTGAAATTTATCCAAGACAACACATGGATCCGAAATATTGTCATATGAATTGCATTTCAGACAACACTGAAATCCAGATAACTGTTATCTTAAATGAAATTTAGAACACATAAGGAAACTAGAAGTGTAGTCTTCGGTTCATGCAAGACAACACCATCTTCGAACAAGTTGATATTTGAACAGCACTTGACACAACATCAGGTAATCAAAAATGCTTGTTTGAGTTTTACTTCACACATCATATTTCTTACATTATTGTCGTTGGAGATTTTTAACAGACAACACAGCCTTGGAAAGATTGTTGTGCTTGATGAATTTCACTCAACACCCAACCAATAAGCTGTTGTCTGATTTCATACCCGACAACAGACTACCGCCATGAATCAAAATTTGGTAAATTTAGACAACATATATTTAGGTAAACATGTTGTGTGAATGACCAGAGAGACAATTAAAAAAGAATGTTGTCTGATGGGGGAGATCAGACATCATGCCAGTTTACAACATCTCCATTTTCATTCAGTCAACAGGCTTTTGACTGTTGTCTGATTCACTTTGTGTAGTAGTGTTGTCTTTTAGCTAAATACTTTTTATCTGGTTTTGATGTCATATTATATATGTTGTACTAGAAATCAAGTTGTGAGTTCTTAACTCTTTCTATTGCTTCCTGCAATGCACTTATGTATTTCATCAAACACATTTGGTTTGGCTTTTCTTACTCCCCCTAATCCCATATTGTTCAAATTAGCATTGCTACTTCGTTTCACTTGCTCATTTCTCAAACAGTTACCTCAACTTCTATCATTTGAAGCTTCTGATGTTGGACTTAATTTTATGGTGTTTCTGTGCACAACTACACAAGTGATGGGATAAAAGTGAAACACACATATGGGGAAATTTAAAGGCTAAATAATTTAAGAAACAAACCCAAAGTTTCATCCTATCAATTTTGCACGTACTGATTTCTTAAAATTAAAGGCTTTTCTGTTTCAGTAAACAGATAGAGTTTTGAATAAAAAAAAAATGATTTTAAATCTTTCTGTGTTTGGTTACTTTTGAGAGGCAACTCCTTTGTGTTTTGAGGGAAACTTAATTAAGCTGCAATTGCATGAGCTTTGATTCATTACAGTAGCCAGAACTCTTAATTTGATTATTAACCTAACATGCCTTCCTAATAAAATATTGATTGGGGAAAGACTTTATATATAAGCAATGCCTATCACTGATATTAGATAAGGGAAGTCTTTATATATGTCTTGCACTAATAGTCAGGGATGCTAGAAATATCAGATAATAAAGAATTTTGAGATGACAGACTAGGAATCAATCCCAGTTATGAAAAACGCCTCACAACTTAGACATGTGAATCACTCAGAAGAAGCCTAGAATTTTGGAGTCCCGTTCCTAGAACGAATACGGTCATCACCTACCCTCATATATTACAAAAAGACAGAACTATAGTATTAGCTTCAATGATTTCTTGGTTATTTGAACATCAATCTTTGATTCCTAGTTGGAATGACTGATTGGTCAAGCCCCTAGACCTTCTAGATTTGGCACTCTGGCCTATATTTTGTACAGGTACATCCTGAGAGTCCAAAACTAATAAACATGTGATCATCCATGTGGTACGTACGTACTGTCCTTTGACATCATTAGTAATTATCTAATGCATCAAGTAGGTCTTCTTGGAAAGTCAAAAGATTGGCATTTGAATGCATTCTGTTTTGCTTGTTTCACTTACGGTTAATAGTAACTTTCTTTTTTGTATGATCAGCTTATGTTCTACTATTTTCCTTTTTACATTTAACTTTCAATAAATAAGTTCCTTTGTACTGTAGTTTTCAATGCTCTATGATCTGAAATTTCATCTGATAAATATTGTTTTCTTCTCTTTACACTATTGTAGTAAACATTGAACATTATTATCTGCCTTAAAGATGGCGGCCAACTATATGGTGTAATACTTTGTAATGAAAAGGGTTTACATCATTTGTTTAATTCGCTTTTGGGTTATGGAGTATATTGTCATGTTTGGGTAGCTTGCATTAAAAGAATTTTGATGGTGTTGAAGGATGTCGACATAATGTGTGCCTCTACAAACTAGGGTTTAGAGTTGTAATAGGAAAGTGTTCTAGGTATTCAATTGTATTCGGATTCTATTACCTTTTGTATACCTTGTAACTCCCTATTTAAAGGGCTCCTATTATCAATGATAAACACAATTACAATTCTCCTATAACACGTTATCAGCACGAGTTCTAACCCTAGCCGAAAAGAAAAAAAAAATAATAATAAACCTTAATCTGCCGCAGCTTTCAAGCCCTAGTCGCAAGCTCTCCTGCAGCCTCTTGCCGCACCTTCCAACCTACTGCCGCAGGCTCCCCTGCTACCTCCTACTGCAGCCCCTGCTGCCGCACGCCCTGCAAACCTGCGCACCCACCTGCACACCAGCCCGCTGCAACCTGCACAACAGCCCACGCTGCTGCCTACCTCTTGCAAGACTGCCGCCTGCTCCCCGCGCTACGCGTCCCTGCGTCCCTGCCTCCCTTGCATGTGCTGCTGCCCGACCCGCCTACCCAGCTCGCCTCCTCTCGCCCATCAGCCCTGGACCCCTCTGTCTCGCTGCTGCCCCTGTACGCTTTCGCCGGAGCTCCCTGCAGCCCAGCGCGGCTAGCCTAACGCTCAGCAGTAGCCCACCGCAACCTGCAGGTCGTCGTCACCCACGGCGTCCGCACCCAGCGTCTGAGACCTCCTCGCTACCTAGCGCCTCTACTGCATCGCTTCTGACTGCGCCGGCCTCTGCCAGCGAAATGAAAAAAAAAAAATAGAAAACAGAAGGAAGAAGAAGAAGATGCGTAGAAGAAGAAGGGAGAAGGAGTGGGCCCAAGAAGAAAAGAAGAAGAAAAAAAAAAAAAGGGTGAAGCAGGCCTGGGCAGCGAAAAAAAAAGAAAAGAAAGAAAAAAGGGAAGGGAGAAGGGCAGCCCACCAACTGCCAATTTCCGACCAGATTCTGGCAATCCTAATTTAGCTACACGCCGGCATCAACACGCGCGTGTATAAATAATCGTGAAGCAAACCTTCAAATTGCCAAGTAAGTTTTTACGATTAAAGTTTCTGCTTTCTTGTCTTTTTAAATTCCTTTATTTGCTGCAGGATTTGTAAAATACGAACATGGGTTCAATTATTTAATAAGCGGAATTGTGGGGATTCACGCTAAACGAACTAAGAGCGTTCGTAATTAATGAACTAAGAGTATTCATAATAAACGAACTAAGAGCGTTCGTAATCAATGAACTAAGAGTGTTCATAATATTCGGACTAAGAGCGTCCGCAAGTATCAAATTGTGACCATATTAAACATCAATTTTCGGTCTAATCCAAATATTCTTGGAAATCGATTTCTTGGTAGCATTAAGGCTCGGAAATCTTATATTAGTTGTCGTGGAAGTTTTTACTCCGAAACTAATTTATTCTCCTTTGTCTTTGAATGTCGAATGCAAACTCGACTTCACTAAACCAGATTCAAATGACATTTATTATCACCAATGGGTGAATGACGTCAAGAATCACCTCACTACTAATGAGATTCTGTGGAGAAGAGCTCACAGACTAAAGATTAATTGAGAAAAATCCTCTCAACCTTCCCCGTCTCAGCGTTAATGATTGCCAAGCAATAGGCTTGTGTGCAATGCTAGATGGATTACGAGGTTTCATCAACTTATGTCAGTTACTGAGAAAGCTAACAACATACTCGTGAAAAACTATAATTCAAAGGCCCATTGGAACTAAGAGTGTTCACGAGACGAGTTATAATAGCGCACCTAAAGAAGGGCGCAAGGAGCGGAACCCTAAAAGTTAGGGGCCAACGAAATGGACGTGTGGGTTCATACAACCGCTCTACAAAGGAAGGAAAACCGCGAGATTGATAAGCGGACACGTGGCAACATTAGCCAACGTGGGAGAGGCAAAACAGGCGCCGCCGGTAGTGGTGGTGTTGCCACCAACGTCCATGGAGGATGTCTAAATGCACAAGGTGCATCTCAATTAATGGGTGAGGTAATGCTATAGATGTGGATCTTTAAAGCATCGGTTTAAGCACTAGGATGCGAGTGGAAAAACAAAGTTGCACAATACAAGTGTATAAAGATATGAAAGAGCATGAGGCTCATCTCGCAGCTGAAGGAGATGATGGAAATGACAATGACGTCAATCTCATCATTACAGACTTCAAATCTGGCGAGGAAAACAACCATGTTGATGCCGCAGATTTTGATTAAATAGTCTTTTATTTTTCCAAGAATTATGTAATGGCAATTATGCCTTAATTAATAAATGACAATTTTGTATTAACTCTTTCTCAAGTGGCGCATCCAATGAAGTATGATGTCTAGGAAAGTAAGTGAGATTAGTGGTAGTTAAGAGAGCCTCGATCCACCGACATCTCTCTCTACTTCCCTGGTCATATTTGATTGGAGTTACCAAACGGATTGAGTGACTACGATTTGTCTAAGTTTGACTTTTATTTTGGATTAGACTTTGGTTAAGAAACTTTGATGTAATCATTGGCTATTAATAAAGTGTCGATTCTTTTACTTAATGTCTTGGACATACCTTAATTCGAACTTTATTTGAAAGATATAAGAGCCAATGGTTTTCATGTGGAAACACATAGCGAGAATGGACATAAGTTCCTTTGCATCATCTCTAAATGACTACGAGTATTAGAGAAGCTCATGTGTCGCTCTAGTGAGTTATATGTAACCACTATTCGAGTAATTGAGTCCAATAACGTCATAAGAGATGATTTTTGGGACATCGACACATATAAGCTTTGGCATGACCAATTGGGACATCCAGGTCATGATATGATGATCCGTTTATTAAAGACTTCACACGGACATCCATTCTTTTGAGTGAAAAGAAGTATGAATCAAAAGTTGATTCAATGAGAAGGGTCATGCCGTCACCCCCTACGGCAAGAGCTTGGCATTGACGCCAAGAGTGGCAATATATGTGCCACCTCTCTCCACTTCTCAAGTCAATTGTGATTTCGTGGCTCAACCAAAATTCTCATTGGTTGCTTCTAAGGCCCATCGCTCTTTTTCCAAAGCCTGCTCTTTAAGGATCGAGACCATCCTATGCAAAGGACATATGTGTTCTCAGAGAATCCAAAAGGATTCTGTGGATCGACTCAACCAACTTGCGGACTGCTTAGATGTTTTATGTTGTTGGTTGATATGCGGACACGCTGGTCACGTGTTGCACTATCGTCCACTCGTAATGCTGCTTAAGATGAACTCCTAGCCCAAATCATATGGCTACGAGCTCACTACCCAGATCATCCCGTTCAGTCAATTTGCCTTGACAATGCTAGAAAGTTTACATCGAAAATTTTCGATGACTATTGCATATCATTGGGTATTGATATCAAGTATCATATCCCCATGTACACACTCAATTGGTCTCGCGGAAAAGCCACCGTTAAATGACTACGATAGTAGCCCGGACATTGGTAATGCGCACCAATATTTCCGCTTGGGTTATGCAATATCACATGCAGCTATGCTAATTTGCCTACGACTTATAGCAGCCATTCAACTTTTATTTGCGTTACAGCTAGTGACTGGGTTCGAGTCTAATATCTCGTACTTATGCATATTTGAGTATGCGGTTTATGTGCCAATTGCGCCGCCACAGCGCATCAACATGAGTCATTGCAACGAATGCATATATATATATTTGTGTTGGACATAAGTCTCCAACTATAAGTCCGCTATGTATAACCCTTGACAGGCGATCTCTTTTTCGCTAGATTTGGGGATTGTCACTTTGATGAGACAGTCTTCCCGTCGTTAGGGGGAGATTAGAACGTCAATGTTCAACAGGAACGACAGGAATTGTCATGATTTGTCCCCACTATGTCTCATCTTGATCCCCTAAAAGTGACGAGATCACTTATAACTGCTGCAAACATGCCTGCAAGGATTGATGTCCCCACAAGAGGACATGATGCCACCCAGAGAAGATGGGTGCGGCACCACCACCATGGATGGTGGTATGGTGACGCCACAAGGTGGCATAATGGCGTCATAGGCCATGGGTTTCGCTAGAGAGCGTAGGAGACCCATAGGTTCGATGGATTCTCGCCCTAAGAAGAGAGCGAGTTTGGCACAACTTGATCCATTGACCATTGATACTCAAAATCCGTCTCATGAGAATATTTTGGATTGTGGTTATGTCCAAGAGACATCGTTGGGGGACGCCTCAATGTTAGAACAAATTCCTGAGAATATAGAGATTTCTACGAACTACACTAGTGTACACGAGGACGTGGAATTATTGAGACCAATGACATCGAACCTTACTCCGTTGAAGAATGCCAACGTAGAGGAAATTGGCCTAAATGGAAAGATGCAATCCAGGTTGAATTGGATTCACTAACGAAGAGGAAGGATTTCGGGCCTGAGATGCCAACACCTCCTAACATAAAACCTGTTGACATTAATAGGTCTTCGTTAGATAGCGTGATGAGAAAAAGATATGGTAATCTCGCGTTATGGCGCAAGGTTTCTCACAACGCCCTGGAATCGACTACGAGAAGACATATTCTCTCGTAGTGGATGTCATTGCACTCCACTACCTTGTCAGTTTGGTAGTTTCCAAATAATTGAACATGCAGCTTACGAATGTGGTCACTACGTATCTTTATGGGGATCTAGATACGGAATATAATGAAGGTTCTTGTGAACTTCATTTACCCAAGTCAAGTGGCTCTAGACCATGGAGCGCGTTTGCAACGAGGTTGAAACGCTCACTAAAGTGACTGCTTGGTTGGGAAAGGATATGATGAACTATGCCCACACGTTTCCATGACAAGTTCAGGATTTGCAATTGTCGCGGTTTATGTTGATAAACATAATTGGAACCCATGAGAGTTAAGGGAAACCGCTGAACACCTGAAATCCGAGTTTGAGAGGAAGAACCTTGGGAGAACACGGTTTTGTATACCGTGTCAATAAGATGCTTAGGCATTTTGATAAAGTCAAAGATGCACTCCCATGGTCGTCTGTAGGCTTGGCCCTAAAAGGGATCTGTTTCGTCCCAGTGATGATGACGAAGACGTGTTAATAGCATGAGTGCTTACTTATGTACAATAGGTGCATTATTGTACTTAGCACAATACAAGACCGGACACCTCAATTGTTATGAACTTGTTGGCTAGATATAGCTCCGTGCCAACGCAACGCCATTGGATTGGTATAAAGACAATCTTTCGATACTTGAGAGGTACGATTGATATGGGCTTGTTTTATCCCTACAGAGAGAAGAAATAATGGAAGTGTGGGATCAGACTCCACAAGGCAAAACGCCACCTTCCGTGCTCCTCCTCCCCTCCATCAAAATGACAACGATGTCTTGATGGGTTTTGCTGATGCAGGGTATCTCTCTCACCCTCACAAAGGTCGCTCCCAAACGGGTTATGTCTTTACCATGGGAAGCACTGCGATCTACAAAGCAGACCCTTGTTGCTACTTCCTCAAATCATGCAGAGATTATTGCTCTCCATGAAGCTGTGCGAGAATGCACATGGCTAAGGTCTATAGTTAGACACATTTGAGGAACTTGTGGTTTGAAGTCTACCACAGATGAACCTACATGCATTTATGAAGATAATGCAGCTTGTATTGAGAAAATGAAGTTAGATTTCATCAAGGGCGACATCACCAAACATATATCACCTAAGTTCTTTTACAATCAGCAACAACAGGCACTTCTAAATATTGAAGTGAACCAAATCCGATCTGAGGATAATGTAGCGGACTTATTTACTAGGTCGTTACCAAAATCCACATTCGAGAAACATGTGAAGAGCATCGGATTGAGAAAGTTATCCGAACTCCCATGATTGTAGCAATCAGGGGGAGATATTGACATCAGGGGGAGGTATGATGTCTACATGTTCGATCTCGAAGAGTGAATGACGTGTTGTGCTCTTTTTGTCCTTCGACCAAGGTTATTTTTGTCCCACAGAGTTTTTGTTACCTGACAAGGTTTTTAACGAGGCAACAATCAAAGCGTCATGGCCAAGTTTGAGCGGCACAAGGGGGAGTGTTGAAGGATGTCGACATAATGTGTGCCTCTACAAACTAGGGTTTAGAGTTATAATAGGAAAGTGTTCTAGGTATTCAATTGTATTCGGATTCTATTACCTTTTGTATACCTTGTAAGTACTCCCTATTTAAAGGGCTCCTATTATCAATGATAAACACAATTACAATTCTCCTACAACAGATGGGCCATAGTAAAAGTTTCATTTTCAACTGTCAATATTTTGCTTGTATGTGCATGTGCTCTTCAGGTTTGAGTGTAGATGGCAGCTATGAGGATTTGCTGTATCTCGTAAATTATGTTTTAACAAGAGTTTGACAAGTCATCCACATATAGAAGTTACTTTAGATATTATAATTAGTATTTTCACAAATATGTTGGTAATTAGATATCATAATTAGTATCTTCACAAATATCTTCGCAATTGTTGCTACTATTATATATACGATTTGAGCACCGTACCTATTGTGTGTATGAAATGAGTAAAAAGAACCTTGCTTTGTTATGAGATTTAGATCAATTACGTAATTGTTTTCAATATATTTGAAATCATTTTTCATATAGTATTATATATGTGCAGCCTAGCAGCAGGTTAACACCCACCCTGCACGACCAGCGAGCACCGATCGTCGTTGCCGCCGCCGCCGCCTACCACGCAACACTAGGCCAATAACCTCAATATACAACACTTTTTACACAACGAAAAAAAAAAATGTTGTGTGATGATGGAAAGTCAATCATACAACACGATTAAGGACCTTACGTTGTATAAAGCCATAAAAATTTTAAAGTTTTTATGTAGAAGTTGATTGCACAACACTAACAAGAATATTTTGTTGTGTGAATGATAAAAAAAAGAGCGGCAGATTTTCCTCTTAGCTTGACTCAAATTTGGCTCCAAATTGATACTACATAGTACAACAGAATAGTTATATCTGTTGTATGAGAGTAGCGTGGAAAATATCATACAACTGTTTTTTACTTTGTGTTGTCCAAGTGAAAACGATATATTGGGAAGGTTTGGATGTGCTCAAAAATGACACTATTCTCCACCCCCAGAGCGAACAAATTTTGATTGACATGTATGTGATGATACTAAGCTCCTAGCCTCCTACAACTAAATTATTTATTTGTGTTGTCTGAATGAGAAATGTCTATCCTACCGCCAAAATTGATACTTTGATTGCACATAGGCGGGAACTTTCCCTCTTTGGTCCCTCAGCTCAAATTTAAAGTGTACATAATCAGACAACATAACTTGATCTATGTGTTGTCTGATCCATGAATACAAAAGAAAAAAGAGCACGTCTTTGACAACTTAATTAGGGCTATTGACTTTGTCTCCAGTCACTTTGACAAAAAAGCCATTTCCAACACTTGCCAAAATAACTACTCCTTTCTTCGAGCAACTCCTCAAAGCACCTTCTCTTGAAAATGGCCATCTCCTCGAACCATCACCCAAACAGCCGTCACTCATCTCACTCAAACCATCACTCAGTTGAGCTTAGGGTTCTATTATCTCGACTCAAATCATCACTCAGTCGAGATTAGGGTTCCATTTGTGGAATTTGCACACTAGGAAAAAGGAGGAGGTTCTTTGATCTGCTAAAGATTAGGGTTCTTCACTCTCTGGGTTATTCCATTTGTAGGCTTCTTGATATGGGGGTTTTATGGCTAATCAATTCTTCACTTCGACAATTCAATCTTGATTAGATCCATTCACTTTACTTCGACATCCATAGTTGGTGAGTTAAATTCGAGATTTTAGATTAGGGTTTAGATTTTAGATGGCACTGCTTCGGCTACTGCACGAATGGGTAATCCTTCTCTCATTCTTAATTTTTCTATCTTTTGTGCATAATGGGTAAAACCAAATTGGTGTTTCTTTCTGATTTTGATTTTGGGTTTTCATTCTGATTTTGATTTTGGGTTTTCATTCTGATTTTGATTTTGGGGTTTCTTTTTTATTTTGATTTTGGGGGTCCTCACTCTAAGGATGAACACGCATGAGGTGTTCTAGAGCCTTGGGACTCACCATCGTCAGGCTTGTCGTTTTTTCTAAGAGGCTTTCAGGCTCCAGCACTTCCGCCACCGCAACTTGATTGATTAATCAACCCAGAAGCGAGATTTATAGGGCGAAATTTATAGGTTAGGCCCTTGATTCCACTTTTTCATTAATTTCAATACGAACAGGAATCAACTGATGCAATTTTCTAATTATTAGGGGTTCTAATATTGGGTGCTGGTGAACTAAAAAAGAGCCTTCAAAGACGAACAAGGGATTCTCTTGGTGTTTTGAAAGGTTTGTGTTAGGGAGATCAGACTTTCAGCTTTGCATCACATCTTCCTTGTTTATATTTTTCTCTGACTTTCGGATCCATAGTATGGTAGGCCTCATGTGAGCTGTACCCGTCCCAAGCCTCCCAGAAAGGTTCCCAAGTCACCTCATAAGGTAATTTTTTTCCCAGATCTTTTACCTTTTTACTTTCGTGTTATGAATCTGTGCATAGATTTGTGGAGAAAATACATTAGGATTCACTAGGAATGCAAATAAGTTAATTTGTTTGTGTATATGAAGATCAAAGTAGCTGAATCTAAGGATCAAGTTTGTTCCTTTTGCACATTTTTATGGTGGAAACCCATTAGGAGTCACAAGGAAAAAAAATAAGTTATTCTATTTGTTGAGCAAAGTAGCTGAATTAGCTGAATCTGAGGGCATAGTCATGTCTTTTTAGATGTAGTATCTGAGGAAACACACAGAGGGCAAGTAGTTTTGATTTGATTGCTCTTGAGTGGTTTTGTTTTCAGTTTGGGATTTTCGTCAATTGGGCTTGTGCTTATTTTTTTAATACTATCAAGCAATTGGCAAGGGATTTGTAGTCCGGCATACTAAGTTTACAGAGAATTACTGACTTTACTTCCGCAGTCATTTTATCCAAGGGTGTGATTCCTGTTCTTTCTCTTCGCTCTTCTCTTTTTAACAAGTTGCACTATATAATGGTGAATTATGAAATTCTATATTGCTATAGCATCTGGGAAGGTTGGGAAGTAATAAAATTTGGCAGATATGTTGGGGTATTTCTAATTTTTTACTTTCAAGTTTATTCAAGTATAATCTCCCAGCAATGTTGTTTCACAACATAGACATGATCAATTATCATGTGCAGTTTAGTGATATATCAAGAGATAATGCATTAAAAAAAAGGTATAATCCATATTTTTCTTTGTTAGCAAAGAACTATGTGCTTCCTATAAAAGAAAATTGATTTGGAGGTTTTGTATGTGTACTGATCATTTATTTTCCTTCTGGTTTGCAGGTTGGAAGTAGTTCTTAAGCTTTAGTGTACCTTGCTTATGGATATGATGATGGCAGTGCTCTATCATACATTCTTCTTACAATGACCAGTTGGTTCATGGCACTTTCTTGGCTTTTTGCTCCCTATTTGTTCAACCCATCTGGGTTTGAGTGGCAGAAGTAAGTGTCTTAAGAGGATTCCTATCATTTTAAGGGTTTCAAAATAATCCCATTTTGGGCAGTTTGGTAATCAAATCTTGGAGTTAACACTGAGTACTAATGGAATTGATATATTTGTCTTAAGCTGACAGATTGGTGGGCATTTGGGTGGAGTTTGCTTAGTCTACGTTACGTGTAAGTGATCTTCATCTTAGTTGGTGTTTGCTTTTCAATTACCGATCGGTAAACTGCTCTTAATTGCTTCTTTGATTTGCTACTGCGTTTGATTTGTAATCCTATTTTGTAATGACATTCTTATGCCTCAGTTTTTCCTTAAAGCCAATCTAACTGTGTGTTTATGTGATGCCCCGAACCCAAAACAGTGGGGTTTTATTTTTTATTGTTGTTGTTGTTTTGTTTTAGTATCACTTATCTAGTGCTACTTTAGTCTTTTCTTCTTTTATTATTACTTTGATATAAATGTTTCAGATATGTATATATATATATATATATATATATATATATATATATATATATATGTGTGTGTGTGTTTTTTATATTATATTTTTATTTATATTTAGATATATATTGATTGGAGGAATTGGGATAAGTGTTTGGCTGGCCGACTAAGGAAAAAAAAAAGAACAGAGGGAACACGGGGGAGAGAAAAGAAAAGAAAAGAAAGAAGGGAAGGGTAAACAGCGAACAGAGGAGGAGAAAGGGGGAGAGAAAAGAAGAAGGGATTTGAGAAAGGGGGAGAGAGAGAAAAGAAGAGGGAATTTAGAAAAAAGAAAAAAAGAATGAAGACGGGGGAGAAGGAAGATTAAATGTTTAGGAAACAAGGGTGAGGGAAAGAGAGAGATTCGTAGCTGTGAGAAACCGAGAAAGGAGAAGTGCAAGTATTATCAGGAAGTTTGGGAGAAGAATTTCGAGTTGGGGTGTTGTTGATGTCTTGCGTTTTTGAAAGAGAAAGTTGGAGAGTCTGAGGGCTTTTGTCATAGACTGCAACCTGGGTAGTTCCTGTTTTGAGGGAAGTAAAGCTAGAGGGTTTCGATTATTATTCAGAAGTGAAGGGCTTCCTTTTGGGTTGTCTACTGTCTTGATTGTTTTGCCTTACAGTGAGTGCCTCTTCTGATTACAATTTTTCTGCAAATTTCTATTTCTCTATTGGTCTTGTTTGGATTGCTTGGATTTTTAATCATGGTCTTGTGAAATGGTTTCCGTTGTGTATTACTTTTCATAGTGAAGTAAATTATTTCCAGAAACTTGATGCTTTTGTTAAATTGTGTAGTGGTCATGTGACTTCCTTATTTGATCTTATTTTTCTCTTGTTATCGATTGCTATGGAAATTAGGGAAGTTCCTATTGCGAAATTGTTCATATTGTTATCTTTGATTGTTCTTGCTTTTTCTTTTACTTTGGCAAATGTTTTAGACCTATTGTCAAGTCCTCTGATTCCTAACATGGGGTAAAGTTGGTTAGACTTTCATTTTGTTTAAATGTCAGTTTACCAAATGTGTGTGCTGTTTTATGGAGGGAAATTTATGTTCTGTTATTACTTGGTTGGTCATACTATCGATTTGATTGTTTTGTCAATTGGTTTTGGGTAGTTCAATCGTGTTAGTTTTCCATCTTAGTCTTTGATTTCCTGTTATTGTGACTTCTAGGTTTCTCTTTGAAATTGGTATCCTCGTTGTTATTATGTCTCTTGTTTTCACAATTCCTGAACTTTGGCCTTGGCTTGCCTACTTGATGGACTATGTAAATTAGGTTGAGTTTTATCATTTGTGAAATTCGAGTTCTTAAGTGTGGTTTGATTCCTGAATTTTTGTTTTTGATGAAACTGGGTTACATTGCTATAAGAAATTGACCCTCTTTGTGATTTTTGCAGTGTTCTATTAATGCTCTTTGGTGCTTGGACGAGCTAAGCTTTTGCAAAGGAGGTGAAGAATTTCTGTCTCTATTTTGGTTTTGCTTCTGATTTGGGTTCATAAACAATGCTTATGTAATATAACCGAAACCCTTTTATGTTCATTGTTGGTGATGCTACATATGCTATTCTTTGATTAAAGTTGCTTTCAACTAAATGCATAATTCTCTGAATATATGTGGCATGAAATCTGATGCATTTATAAAACATGACAAGTCTTGCTGTGATGTGATGGATTTTGGGTTTAAGTTGATGTACTGTTGTACATTTGTAATGGTAATCTGTTTCCTTGGGAACTCATGATGATTGTACTAGAACTTTGGGGAGAGTATTCACACTTGTGTTGGGTGGGCAGTTATTGGGTGTTCAAGTAAAAGAGTTAAATGCAAGAGCATTGGAGTTTGGATTCTATGTTTGATCACATTGCTTTTATAGATTGTCAATTGTCTTAATTATATATTCTATCTTCTTGCATGTGTAATGTTTCTGTTTCCTGGCAGGTTGTTGAGGAAATCATATTGCAGAATAAGAAAAAAGACCAACTGGAAGCTAGCTTGTTGGAGAGCTGTTATTGTTGGCTGTGCTGCTATTGCTGGAGTTGTAAGGAGCTAGCTTGACTGGTGAATGTTGCTTGACTGCTACTCTTTGCCTTTGTTTTGTTGAATGCATTTGTTGAAGCTGGAATGCATTTGCTGATATTATGAGTTGTTTATTTAGTGGGAGAGGAGAGGCAACAGTCAATATACCCAAGCAGACATAGATATGATACGAAATGAATGGGCAAAGTACGTATGTCGTGAAGGCGTACGTGTAGGAGCTAAAGGAAAGCATAAGAGGAAGTAGGTTGTTGCTGAAGGAAAGCATCATTTTTGTGCTTCTCTGCTGGTACAATATTCATGCACTGTGTGGCATGTTTTGTAACAAATAGTTTGTATTTGTATCAGCTTTTGATGTCCCAAGTAGATGGGCATGCATTTGAATTCTTTTCTTCTTTCAATGTTGGCTTGGATGATTGGGAAATCCTCCCTTTTAAAGTTTGAATGCTTTTCTTCAAATAGTATGAGTTGGATTACTCATTTCATAGCTCCAGTGTCTTTTCTTTACAATTAGTCACTGTTCATTAGGTAAAATGGAGCATTATTATCAATGCACAAAATCCAGAAAAGACGATTATCACACAACAGAATTTCTAATGTTAATAATGTTGTCTCAAGTAACAATTTGGATGTTCACACAATGAATCCTTTTATAACATGCAACGGTTCTAACAAACATACGTTGTCTTATTTACAATCACACAACTGTAATAACTAGAATACGTTATCTAAAACTAACACACAACAATAAAATTTCCAAAAGTGAAGTGTGAGGATAACTCATACAACAGAGAAAATAAAATGTTGTTGTCTGATTCACCTTTCATACAACGGCTCGGAAACAACTTTCGTTGTGTGAATGATGCCAATGACATGTGCAGCATGACTGCGCAGCAACTGTGGTTGCCATCTGCCGAGAGAAGGCACAACAGTTTTAACCAAATAAGTGTTGACTGTTGGTGATTCACACAACGGGTTTCCACCGTTGTGCCATTTTTCATCACACAACGCTCCGATACACAACGGAGATCGTCCAAATCACACAACGAATTTGGTCCGTTGTCTGTTAGCTTTTTTGGCCTAGTGCAACACCAGGGTTTGCAGAGAAAAACCCTAGGGAGCGGCTCAAGAGAGTTCTATGTTATGTCTGATCTTAAGATTGTAGGTCTACTTTGGCGTGGAAGTGTAGTCCCAAAAGGTTATTGTTGTAACTAAAAAAATCAAATAAATATAAGTAAGAAAAAGAAAAGTAAAGAAGTACGTGGTGTTACGAGTAATTGTCGATTTTGTAGTTTTATTCAATTAACTTGTAAATTTGTAATCGTCTTTTGATTGGGTCTATACTTATGCAAATATGGTCTCTTGATTGGGACTGGTCTCAACACAATCAGTCTCCACGTCCCTCGCTTGCGAGTGGTTTTTTAGAGTTTCGACTAATTTTTATAAACTTCGGAACCATTTATAAGCGTCCGATCACCACATTGACAAATGAATGGTACGTAACTTGCCTAGAACATGATACGATAGAGTAAGTTCGTAATTATATTTTGATTTGTTATTATTAGGGAAAATTTTACAAACATACACCAACTAAAGGCCACTAATAATTTCTATACATAAAGTTACAAATTATAAACTTTAGTACACGAACTTAGAATTCCGACCCATTATCTAGACACGGCGTCAATGACGCCGTTAATAAACGTGCCACCTAGCATAATTTGAGGGGTAATTTAGTCTCTTCAGATTTTACTTTGGGCACACGACTTTTTCTCTCTTACTCTGGGCACCCAGCGTTCTCTCTCTCTCTCTCTCTCTCTCTCTCTCTCTCTCTCTCTCTCTCTCTCTCTCTCTCTCTCTCTCTCTCTCTCTCTCTCTCTCTCTCTCTCTCTCTCTCTCTCTCACACACACACACACACACACTCACTATGGGCACCATCTCTCTTCCCCCCTCCCAATCCCGATCACCTTTGCAAATTTAACCTTTACCATCAATCCACACCCATCAAGATTGAACATTTCTTTTGTCTAATTGAAGGACTGGGAACCCACCGGTAGCGGCGTTGTCGCCGGTTGTGCTAAGAATTCAAGCGACGGAAGTGACAGATTCTTAGACCCAATTTCTCTCTCCTCACCTTCATATCTGCGATTCTTTCTCTCTCTACGTCTCAATTTGCTAGAAAATCCTAAGAGGTTGTGATGAGAGTGCGGGAAGAAGAGCACCAAAGCTTTGCTCGAAGAAGAAGAGGAGAGAATATGCCGGTGTCCACATATTTCTCCATTTCTGCATGACCTCACCCAAAAATCGCATCCTGCTTCTTCCTCAATCTCTTTATTCTTTAATGCATAAATTTCATTGTCAAAGATAGGTCGCCCTTCCTAATTCTTGTTCCAGACCAATGATCCAAAAATAGTCTATTGCTGCGCAAAATCAATTAGACAATAATTTCTAAAGAAAAAATCAAGACAAAAAAATAAAAATAAAATAAAATTGGGCACAATTCTTATTTCCAGGAGGTTATATCAATTTGCAATCATATGCCAAAGCTCATGATGGAACCATTGAATAAGAACTGTGGGAACTTGATTCATCTCTGTTTCTCAACATATGAGACAAGGCTTAATCAACCACAAACTTGAGTTGAGAAGGAGCCAAGAAATTTCCAGAAAAGTACAGAACGCTAACAGCAAATGGGATGATAAATCATGAATCCATTCCTCCGCTTTCTTTGTCATCTTCTTCTTACTCTAGATTTGATCTACTTCTTCCTCCATCATCATCATCTTCTTCTTCCAGTCAGCGATCATCGGTCGTTATCCTACCAACACCTTCGGTCTCGTCATCACTTCTTATACCAGGATGTCAGACACTCTACATCGGAATCAAAACTGATCCGAACTAGTCAACAAAATACTAATCTTCCATCAAATTACACATAAAAAAAAATGAAAACTTCCAACAAAAATTGTCAAGGCCTGCTGGTGGGCTTACCTGCCAGAGTGAAGATCCAATAGAGCCGAGCAGGATTTGATGG
Organism: Rosa rugosa; assembly: GCF_958449725.1. Lineage (NCBI taxonomy): Eukaryota > Viridiplantae > Streptophyta > Magnoliopsida > Rosales > Rosaceae > Rosa > Rosa rugosa. The sequence continues at coordinate 11,128,238 of NC_084824.1, read as the reverse complement.
CACAAGGAAAGGAGGAGCGATAGGGTCTGAGAGAGCTTTCGCATTCAAGAAAAGGCTCGGAGGGATTTGATGGAGTTACCACTCCAAGCCAAGTCTGCAATAACTGAGTTCCAGTCACGGCCATGGATGGAGAGAGAGAGAGTCAAAGTCAGAGAGAGGTAAAAGTACTAAATTACCCTCTGGCAAGTGAGTAATGGCATAAGAGTAACGGTGTTAATGACGTCGTGTCTAGATAATGGGTCGGAATTCTAAGTTCGTGTACTAAAGTTTATAATTTGTAACTTTATGTATAAAAATTATTAGTGGCCTTTAGTTAGTGTACTGTTTATAAAATTTTCCCTTATTATTATCAGATTAAGAATATTCATTCCACCGCTGCCCAGTGAAAGGTATATATCCACCACTTCTGGCCATTATGATTTAGCCATTTACGTTTGTTTTGATGATAATTTGACTATGCCTGATCTTCTAGTCAATTTGTTGTTAATTTTAATGGTGTTCGGAGACTCACCAGAGAATGTGGTCATGATTCTGGATCAGATCCTCTTAATTTGGTCAATGTTAGTGGTTAATTGCTATAATCGATCTGTTGCATAAATATTCCGATCGATCGATCGACTTGTTAATTTCATCACAAATCGATCTAGGTTTTTGCATTTTTATAGTTGAATTAGGAGTTTGAGTTGTTAGAGAGTAGTCGTTGGGACTGTACGTGGGCGCTGCTGCTGCTGCCTGTGTTGTGCGTCTCTGTAATTATTGTCAAAGGCGTACGTAGTCGGCGGGATACTGAACAAGAGAGGTGAGAACAAAAGCTAGGTGACCAGTGCCGCCGGGAGCAAGACGGTCACCGTCAAGGGTCCTGTGGAGATGACTGGATGAATTAAGGTATCTAGGGAGGTCGATTTGTGCAAGCCAGTGAAGGTGGACGTTCAGTCCCTTGGCATTATTGGGGTGTTCATGCACCGACATAGCATGCAGCAGTGAAGATAATCAAGTACCTCCTTAATTAGCGGCTGCGTTAACGGTGCGGATTGATGTCAGCGGGATGATAATTTAGCTAGGCAGACCCTCAATTTCTACTCTTGAAAATTTAGTGATAATTTCATTGATTCCGTTTAAGATGGCGACTTAGTGGAATATATGGAACATGCATTGCACGTTGGAGATATATATATATATATATATTCCGTGTATCAACTTTTTTGTTAATTCATTAACAAGTCGGATAGATTGTGCTTTCTTCGGCGTCGAGACATAAAGAGAATGCTGGTGGGCCCAAATTTAGACTCTGCCACCTTGAGAGTCGCGACGTTTTGGTTTTTTTTTTTTTTTTCTCCCTCCTTGCTGTGTAACATGCAGGATGTTTTGTGCACTTCCCTCTTTGAAAACCACACACCCTCTTAATATTTTGGGGCCGTGACCACTTACCCAATTTTAGCCTAAAAATTGCCCACTTACTCCACTAAGAGATTTTTAACCCCATTTACCCAATCTAACATCTACTTACAGTTTTGCCCCTATTAATCAACTCTCTCCTTTCATACTCTCTCTCCTCCCCCTCCGTCTTCGATCTATTTCACTTTCCTCCACCTTCACCGATTTCAGTCTCAGTCTCTCTCTCTCAACTCGTCTCAGTCACAGCCTCTCTCTCTTAACTTGTCTTAGTCTCAGTCTCAGTCTCTCTCTCTCTCTCTCTCCATGTCTGCAGATCGAAAAATGGGTTCGGTTTGTCAAAATCGAGGGAGAGCCAAGCAGATCGGCGGCGAGGGTTTTTCCTATGCTTGCTGCTTTTCCCGCTCGGTCTGGTTCAGTACGACTTCAAATCCTAAATCAAGCAGTCGCATTCCAGTTCCACGACGGTGGAGGAGATCAAGCCGAGTCGCCAACGGCGGAGGGTCTGCTGGAGCGAAATTTAATGGAGGTATTCCTAGGCGGTGACGGAGGAATTTTACGCCGGTGGCAGGGATGGCTGCAAACAATCCCAGGTTTGCGATTTGGCTGTTGGTGTTTGATTCCGAGGATGAGCTTGTGCTTCTTCTTGGCGCGCTCGTCGTCGTCGTCCGGCGGAGGAGGAGGAGGGACCGGCTTCACACTTTTGGGTGCCCAGAGCAATTTTTGGGTGCCCATAGCACTTTTTTTTTTTTTTTGTACACTGTGAACCCCGAGAATGAGGAAGGGGGGGAATTGCAATGTAACTGTGGGGTTTGTTTGATGGTCTACTGGGGCAATAGACACATTATTGGCCCCCAGTAGACTTTTATATGAGGGACAGGGATCACTATAGTGTGGTGTTTTAATAAGTTACCTGTTGTTTTCTGTGTATTAAAGTCAAATTATCTGTGAATCCTACAAAAATGTGCATTTTTGGTGGTCTATTGGGAGGCAGTAGAAACATTGGACTTTGTATTGGGGGGCAATAATATGATTACTGGGGGGCAGTAATATGATTATAAATTGATCAATTGTTCCTGTAGTGTATTCATTTTGGTTTTTGGAGTTCATACAATTCACTGGACGGCAATAATATGATTTTTGGGAGGCAATAATATGATTACTGGGGGGCAGTAATATGATTACTGGGGGGCAATAATAGCCGGATTCCGGATTCCGGTCACCGGTCACCGTTCGCCGGAGTTCCGTCACCGGTCGCCGGAGTCCGGTCGCCGGAGACCGCGCCGACCACTGGTCACCGGAGCACAGCAAGGTGGAAGGTGACTTCTCTCTCTAAGTGAGAAAGAAGGAGAGGGCAAAAAAGTCTCAAAAAAAAAGAAAAAAGAATTAATTGGGTAAAGGGGAAATAATCCCTTAGAGTGTTTTGGGTAAATGGGGTTAAAAAACAGTTGGTGGAGCAAGTGGGCAATTTTCAGCCTAAAATTGGGTAAACGAGCATTTTCCCTAATATTTTAATAGTTTTAGTTGGCTGATGCTTTTTGCTCTTCCTAAAATATCCCTGCTCAGTCACTTTATTTTCCCCTGCTATCTAATCTCTCTCCAACAGTCCAACTCGATAGAAAAGAACCCAGCAACAAACTGTAAAAGTATTAGACCACTCCTCATGAATGGAACTCGAGTCATCAACCATTCAACCATAAACAAAATCCCTTGATTTGAAATGCAAGAACTAGAATTGAGGAAATAACCATGTGATTTGAGGAACCAAGACACATTTGCTAGCAGTTAACAAGAGCTTTTCATCTTGAAGAACATATTGCAGAACAAAAGTAGATTGGTTAGAGCTGTGAGAAGAATACCAAAACTGGGAGATGTAAATTGGTTCCATCCACCACCATGACCAACCAAAGATTCAATTTCTTTCTGACCCATACTTCCCTCAATCCACTCATTATGACCCCAAGCCCCCTCATGATTTGATTTCTCCACCCCAAATTAAACCAACCAAAGATCTCAATTTCTTTCTGAACCATATTTCCCTCAATTCACTCATCATGATCCCCAGACCCCCTCAGACAATATATCGCTGCGGTCAGCATCGTGTCCACAAGGGTTGTACTTCATTGTGGGTATGCCAAAATTATGAATACAGTTGTTCATAATCCTCCAATAGAGCCATCATGGCAGAAGAACTAGAAAAGCCCAATTCGAGTTGCTCAGTGCTTGTGGCTTTCATTTAGTTTGATAGAGCAGTTTCGTACCAATTCGAAAGTTTTAGAACGCGCCTCACGCGTAGAGAGAAGAAGAACAAAGGAAAGCGAGTTCGATCTCTCCCGCAAGGAGGCAGTCTTGGAAGGCCAAGAGAGAGAAGGGTTGTTGTTCTGAGAAGTGGGTCTGCTGTGTTGTTGCTGTGACTGTTGCCTGAGGCTGGCTTTGACATCGCTGAAGTAATTGGAGAGAGAGGAGGAGTCGGACTGGGGATTGGGTTCAGTTGGGTCGGTTGAGTCGGATGGGTCTGAGGAGGAAGTGGAGAAGAGGTGAATGAGAGATGGGTTTGTGAGGGTTCGGTGGTTGGTTCTCAGTCGGAGAGCCATCATCGTCGAAAATGATAAAGAAGAGAGATGGAAGGAGTAAAAAAAAAGTTATGGCTGTAAGGGCAATGTCGGAAAGAAGTTTAAGGAGAACAGAAGAAACTATTAAAATATTAAGAGGGTGTGTTGTTTTCAAAAAGGGGAGTGAAATTATGACTAAAAATATACTAATTAACGGGTAAAGCTACCATTTCTCATACATCAACTATTTTTACCCCTCTAAGGACTCATGTTATCACTTTTATGACTAATATTACTATTTTCAGGACTCATATGGTAAACTAAGAAAATTTATCACTTTAAGGACTCATGTTACCACTTTGAGGACTAATATTACTATTTTGAGGACTCATGTGGTAACTAAGAAAATTTACTACTTTAAAGACTCATGTTACTACTTTGAGGACTAATATTACTATTTTGAGGACTCATTTTACCACTTTTAAGGCAATTGTATGCATGTCATATGTTAACACATTGTAGAATTTTCCCTAATTAACATTAAAAAAAAAATTGAACAATTATTCAAAGTACCTCCGCAACATATTGAAGCTAAACTATAGTTGGTTGTAGTCATTAAAATTCTGCATTACAATTTTAGAATCTTACATGTTTTCTGTTCTCTTATTACTCTTTTCATGCTTGCAATAATGAAGTATATACGAGGCTAAGAGCATCTTTAGCAATGCTAGCCATTTTTGAGTCAAATTTTAGTCAAAGTAGCTAAAAAGTCATTTTAGTTAGCCACTTTAAAAATACGTCTGCATCAATGCTCTCTATTTTAGCTAGTTTTGAATTTATATTATTTTTAAAATGAAGATTAGATTACTTAAATGTATTTATAAATTACATAAAGTAACTTAAAAGAAATGTTTTAAATTATAGAGAGCCTCATCTCGCTCTCTATATTTAGGAGCGAGATAGCTAAAAGTTATAATAGAGAGCCACTTAGGAGTCTGGTGCAGCTGCTAAAATAGATGAAAAGCTAAACATGCTCTCCAAAATAGCTAAAGAGTCAAAATAGAGAGTCTACTAAAGATGCTCTAAATTCTTTGATATAAAACAAACTGTAATTCCATCTCTAACATGTTCGATCTCTTAAAGTAATTTTGTTTTGTTTTCTATGAAATTGATTCTCTTTTCTCATTTGTTCTGTGTGCTTTCTCCCGAGGCAATTTGATAATGAGTTTTGAAAAGTCCATGGTACTCATTTGCTTTAGGAGATGCAGTTTGATCGTATCCTCCTCTCAAATCTACAACCCAAGTGAATAAAATTTCTGTGATTACTGAATACTGCTATAGCACAGAGCCTACTTCCATACCTTCTGATGCAGCAAGTGAAATTGAAGGAAAAGCTGTTGAACTTAGAGGAAGTGCTTGAATCAGTGCAAGGGCGTAACTACGTAGGAGGCGCCCAACCCATAATTCTTTCAATATTTGATCGATTATAAGCGCCAACATTTCTCATATTCATGTTTGGTTCAGTTGGCAAAGTGGTTGGTTATTTTCCTAGTGAACTTAGTTCGAATCTTGTTGACAGACAGCAATTAATGCTTGTTTTCTTGGTTGTTTTATCATTTTCCTCCCCCATTTTCTTATTTTGTTCCTTTGTTATTTTTTTTTCTCTTTCCCCATGAAGGGCTCCCTTCTTCTTTCCTGCTAAAATTTTCTTACCTATTTTTTTTTTCTCTCTTTCCCGATTTTCTTACAACAATTTCTATTAACATTTCTTTACAATTTAGTCTCAAAACTTTTACAAGCATTATTGAAGGGGGAAAAAAAATCTTGGTAGCAAGCCTTAGATTAGCCCACCCCAAGTTTACATCATGGATCCGCCACTGAATCAGTGGTCTTTGTAATGAAGTAGTTTTAATCATTCACAAAGTATTTCAATTTACTAATAAAGTTTGTCTATGTTTCTATGTGATGTATGGATTATTTGATGCCAGAAATGATTCTTTTTCTGAAAAATATTGAATCAACAAAATATCATTTTAGACATCACCCCAAGTATATATTTCCGAAAAGAAGGAGAAAAAAAAGAAAGAAAGAAGGTCCAGCTGGACTCCATGAACAAGTACTGTGTTCCAAGGAAGGAGATGCAATTAGAGTATGGGGCCTAAAAACAACAAAATATCAGATTTTTACTTTGTAAATGGGAGTTACAAGCCGTGCAGTTGGAGATGTAATGGACAAAGTGTGATATAAGCATTAACAGGTAAAAACAAAAATTTATATCAGGATTTTTGTGTGTGTGTGTTCTAGGATGATGCTAATATGACATGTAACTACTTGCAAAGTATGTATCAGTTCGATCGCATGCCCCTTGACGTTTGAAGGAGTTCATGGGTCAATGGGTCATCATGCGATTCTGGGATTAACCATCCAAATCAATACTTTTCTGAGAGCCAAATAATCATGCATATAATGGTACATAAAGGTTTGTAGATCTCTATCAAGTACTGAAAAATTTTGCTTATGTGGAGCATAAATGCATATCTGCTTATATTGAGCATGAGTATATGCTGCAGTCCCATTCTGAGAGTTTGCCTCTACACTTCTACTACATGCTTATTGGAGTTTTTCTGTTGCAGAATCAATCTAAAACAAAGGACACGCAAATGCAATTAGAATCTTCTCAGACGAGTCAATCTACTACATGTTAACCTTTTAGTGTTTTAACATGTCACTGGTCTTCAGCTCAGCTCATCTAGTTTCTACTGTGACGCAGGTCAGGCTGAACTAATCATGGAGCACAAGATTTGATATAATGTAAAATATATAGGAAATACCTTGTAAGGATATAGAAAGAATCCTGTAATTTACAATTCTTTAGAAAAACCGTACATACGATCGAGAACTACATGCAATACACTCATTGTTATCTCGTATTCACTGCAAGAAATTACCCATTTAGAGACAAAACTATTTGTGACAAACCTAGATTTCGTCTCCTTAACCTCTCATGGGTGACGATATATTGATATTGTCGCTAGAGTTTTGTCTTTTAAAGAAACATAATTCACTGTTTTTTCAGAGACAAAATTATCAAACTGGGGGACAACTATTTTTTGTCACTGAAAGCGGAAAAGAATACGACGTCGTCCGGTGCTGCTGTTTAGAAAATAAGTAAAATAGTTGAACAGTTGCTCCCCACTCATCACGACTTCCACTCTCCCGTCTCAACTGCTCTCCTGCTCTCTGACGCTCAACCTCGGCCTCTCCACCAGAAATCAACCTCCATGGAAAATGATATTGCCATTGTTTTCTCCTTTCCTCGCTCATATTCGTCAATTGTAGTTTTGTTATTGTGCGATTTGATTTAGTTTGGGTATATTTTGGTGGGATGGTTTGGAGCCCCAAATCAAATTTCTATTCTGTTTTCTTTCTAGGTTTTCCAGGGATCACAGTGTTGCTATCAATTGAAGTGCTAGGATGGGCTCCTGTTACCGGGAACTAATTTACAACACGAGGTTACTCTTCCTCTTTCCCATTTGAATTTGGCACCAATTCTTTTCCTCTTAGCTAGCCATGGGCGGGGCTTCCGTCATCAACAACGGCATTCACTTTCCCTTGAAATTCGACTCAGACCTTCCTAGGGTTTCATCACGATCCCCATCCCCAAAATGGAGTAGGCCTCACTGTATTCACCATCTTGTTCTTCGCCACCGCACAGGTCTTTCCCTTCTCTTTCCTTCAATTTTCTGTTCTAGCTAACAGTGGGATAGCCATCCCCGATTTTACATATTTGTATTCATTGAATTTGGATTGTAGGTGGTGGCCATGGTCGACAGTCTGCCAATTGTGTGTTCTAGAGCAACTGAGCAGGACGATGATGTATCCACTTCAGGTAACTCTTATCATTCTTCATTCATGAACAAAATTTTTGAGATCATGTAACTGAAAATCATAAATTTCACCCAAATTAGGGATCTTTATGCAGTTTATATGAAAAGTCCTATTGGCTTTGGCGAGGGGATTCATCCTCAGTCATATGATGGCATTAGTAATGTGGACATTTCTCACAGTTCCACTCTGGATAAATCTAAGAGAGCCAAAGCTTTTGTTACTTCTGTAAGAACTGTAGCTTTTTGGGTGAGCATCTCTTAGCTTTGTTGAATCTATTGGGTGAAAGTTTACTCATTAGACTGTAGGCTGAACCTATTCATGTTTGTTCATCCATGGGGCAAAAATCTGCTATTGTAGATAAAAGAATCTAAAGTTAATTTGGCAGGTTTTTAATTTATAGGTTTTCTTGTCTATATTGATAGGTACTTGGTTCTACACGCTTCAATTGAAGTGGTATGCATATCGTTTTAAGGAAAAGCTCTCATGCATCAGCCTTCTCTGCACATATTTTCCAGGTCACTCATCTTACTGAACCATTGTCATTTTGGCTGTATGTTAGGACACCATTAAATAATAAATAAACAAGCATTTTAAACTAATTATGATTCATTGATTTGGATAGCCTGCAGACTCTAATTGAGATGTTTTTTTCTTCTTCTTCTTCTTCTTGCTTCTTTTTTTTTTCTCCTACCTGTTTAGTCATGTACAATTTCCTCCATTGTTTCTTTGATTATGCCTAATAACTTTCGTGTAAAGTTCAATGATGTCTTGAATTTGTTCCTTTTTACCATGAGTGAATTGTAAACTGTTTGTTACCTTGTTTATTTCAGAGATATCCTAAGTACTTGCCATCTGTGACATGGGCATTTCTTCGAATGTGTGCTTACGACCTGGCTTCTCTTCTGCTATAACAAGGATCTCACATGAGGATAGATGAAAGCTCCCATCTTATGGCTTACACTAACAAACGTACAAGTGTGTTTCAGTGAGGTTGCATGATTAATCATAGACACTTTTGTGAGACGAGGCTTTGCTAAGCAAAGAGGGAGATGAAGTTTGAATACAGTTGTTTTGTTTTTAGTCGAATGTTCTTTTTACTATGATGGGTACAATGTAAAATTCTTTTTTAATCTAATAAAAGAAGTTTAACTGTGTTCCATAATGCTCTTTCTTTTTTTGGTTTTTAATTGGTTGTTGGTTTTGATTATGTTTCAGTTATTTAATTTAATAAAAAATGAAGAAGAAAATATTATATTTGGGATCCACTCAATTTCCCGCCATATATCATGAATTCCCGGGAATTCTAGACAGCAAGGGAGACAACTATGGAGGAAATTAGAGACGAACAAGATTTTGTCTATGATCTTTTTTGGTGACAAAATTTACCTTTTGTCACTAATGAGAATCTGTCACTCTGTATTAGAGACAAATTTAGTGACAAAATCATTTTGTCACCCATACTAGTTAGTGACAAAATTTTACTAATTGGCGACAAAACAGTTTTGTCTCTAAAGGAGGTTTTCCTTGTAGTATACTGCTTGTGTAGATAAAGTTTGTCACAAACGGATTTCTTTGCTCTTTTTCTTGCCACAAACGGATTTCTTTGTTTCATTACAACTTCATCACATCCTAACAAAACTTACGTATTCTTTCTAAAATGTGAATTGATTGATATTAGATAGTGACTCTCTGATGTGAACATAGCTGTTCAATATGTGAACGTTGGGGGTGACCAAATGAGTCAATTACCATCACCTGTGCATTTCACATTTTTTCCTCCACATTTCCAGTGCTTAACAACAGAGATTTCCTCTTGACAAAAACAAATGGGATTTCTCTTCCTGTTTCAAAGGTCTTCGGATGTATATGCCTATGAGTCAATGACCATTAAGATGCTACCATCTTTGTAGTTTAGTGTAGCTTTCCTACCGTGTGATATCTCCGTTTTTTCATAATGTGGTACCCCTAAGTCTCGGGTTTCAGTACCCAGATCGGGTCCCGGGTCAATTTCTAAGTCTTCTCTATCAATAATAGTAGATCTCACTAGCTCAGGGCCCCATAATTTGGATTTCGGAACACCACGAAATGTGAAACTGAAATAACTCTTTTGAACCCCTTTTGGTACTTCTACTTCTCTCACTTGTAACTTGTAAGGCTGATAGCAACTACTCTGTGTCCATTTTCCCTACCACACGTTTTCACCTTTTTTCCTCTCTTCTTTGCTATCTTTATTCTTCATTATTACTGTGACACTTGCTTTTTCTCGTTACAGTGAAGACCCAACAGAAGACTAGTGTGGAAGTCGCCTCAGTTCTCTCAGTGGAACTGTTTTGTCAGACAAATAATGGCTGATGAGAATTCCAAGCCAAGCTAAGCTACTTATTGTCCATCTATTGCAGAATGCCCCCAACTTCTTCCAAACTTGAGCTTCATTAGACTTGTAGTTTCTTTCTTGTTTCTCTCTCTCTCTCTCTAATTGGGATACCAAGGAGGTTATCAAATCAAGTTCTGTGCTTTACTGGGCTTCTCTCAGAATTTAAGGTACCCATCATTCTATCTTCTTATGTATATATTCTGCTATTCATCCTCAACGCATCTTGTTCTAATTTTAGCATTTGAAAATGAGTTCACTGAGAAAAGTCGAATAGAAGAAGAAAAGGAAACAGAGAAAAGGTTTCACAAAAGCAGCTTTTACAAGAGTGAAAATGGTAGTGTACATGTGGTTTTCATCATTGGTGGGCAAAGTAATAGTGATGCCAGCTACTAGAATAATTCTTGATGCAGTCATTGAGATCCAAAATTAGCTTGTTTGAAGATTATTACAAGAAAAAAAAAATTTCAGGAAAGAACTTATGTTGTGGTCCAGATAAGAGTACTTGGTGTTAGTGTGAATGACCACAAAAGTGGTTTTTGATTTCCCATGCATTGCTCTTACTTTATTTGTTAGGCTGAATTGTTAGAGCAAAATTATATGAAACATTGCTTATTACGCATTGAATTATCATTTAGTTCTTTGTTTTGGTTTTTTGCCATTTTGGTGATGTGTGGAGGAACATACATATTTTGGGAGAAAATATAAGAAAGGAGTGTTTTCTATTAGCTATTACTTAAGAACACCTCGAAAATTGGTTTCCTGGAGAACAGGCATATTCAACACCATTGCTGCTTCTATAGGCTTAGGACTTCAGGAGATTGCTGGACAAAGTGTAGGTTGTGTGCTTGAACAATATGAACAACGGTTCAAAAGGCAAGTTGAAGGGGCATGGGGTCTCTATGATGAACACATCTTCAAAGAGAGGCCGACGAGCCAATGCTGTAATCCAAGTTGCTTCATGCTTGGTTGATGGGTGCAATTCCGACCTTAGCATGTGCAGGGAGTATCACCAGCGCCACAAAGTATGTGAGCTCCATTCAAAGACCCCAAAGGTCATGATTCAGGGACAGGAAAAGCGATTCTGTCAGCAGTGCAGCAGGTAAGAGTGAAAAGGATAGAAAAGTTATAAGCAATTTCTTCATTTTGAAGTGCGTACATAATTACATATGCATGAAATCTAATCAGCAGCATTTACGATTCTTTAAAATCCCTAATCCATTGGACATACGTCAGTTAATGTTTTTCTTTCCACATCACCCTGGTTTCTTTCCTTGCTCAAGTCTATTAACATCTAATCATTACATTACCAAGGTTCCATTCATTGGAAGAGTTTGATGAAGGAAAAAGAAGCTGCAGAAGGCGTCTTGCTGGACACAACAAACGCCGAAGGAAGCCTCAGTTGGAACCTATGCCCACAAGTTTAGGAGCATTTCTTTCTGATTACCAAGGTTTGGAAATTTAGTCTATAAGGTCTTTGCACATTCACTGTTGCTTTCATTAGCATTACTCAAATGTACTACGATGTGTTCTTTGTGTCTAAACTTAACACATAACAGGCGCAACATTTTCAGCATTCAGTACTCCACAACTTTATCCAACAAATGCTGTAATGTACTCTGCTTGGGAAGATTTTCCTACTCACAGCCACTCCCAATTAAGTGTGTCAAGAAGAAACTCATTTTCAGAATCTTTACCATGCTATAGCCACAGAGTAGGCATTGGCTCCATGCACCCCGAAGCTGCTTCTTCTGTTTGCCAACCACTTCTTGGTACCAACTTTGCATTGGGAAATTATGGCAACAACCACAAAATTTTCTCCAATGAGTTCTTCAGTGGCAACGTTGAATCAAGTTGCGCTCGCTCTCTTCTGTCATTGACACCAGCAGTCCCGGAGGAGACTGGTTTGAGCCTCATAGGACAGACAAGTTCAATCTGCTCAGCTCAATCCTTCGTCCCTAGACTTCACCACTACAATGATTTGGGAATGCAGGGTGGAGCAGTAGTTTCTAATCTAGTTACTGATGGAAGCAACAATTCCAATCTCCTTTGCATTCAGCAGATGTTTCACTAGATGCCAATCCTTTCCCTTTGTGATGAGGAACCAGAGTTCGCTATGAAATTAACTCATGAGAGATTGAAAATGCTTCTGTTTGTAGTTTTTCATTGTTACTCCCCTGAATAATCCAAATAAATAATATGCTTTGCATTATTGCATGAATTCATTGGCTGAAAAAGGTTATTCATATTCAGTTTTCGTTTTACGTACTAATTTGAGATATGCTTCAAATTTCAACATGCCGATGGAGATTTGAACCGGGTACCAAGTGAGCAAGTAGCCGTTAGTGGGCTCTCCTGGAATAACCCGGCCCAAGTAGTGGTAATCTTTCTTTTGGAACCGGGGTTGAACTATGAAATCAAGCCCTCATCACACGGTACAGTCAAATATGTTGCTTGATTTTTTTCTTTGGCAAGGAGGAATATGTTGCTAGTTGGTCAAATATTGAATATAGAAGAAGACCCGGTTTTTCTTTTCTAAGAGGAAGAAGAAGAAGACTACGTTTTCCAGATATGAAATATGACCCCTTGGGGTTTGAGTGTTTGACGAAAATGCCTCCCCATGCTATTGGAGTTGTGTCAAAAACTTTAGTTATTAACTATACCAAAATATCTAATTACATCTCTTTATTGTTAAGTTTTACGATTTCACTAAAATTTGGTCACTTGTGTGAAATGGAAGATTGGTCATAAACAAATAGCCTCGACATGTGGCCTTTCATATGATATTCCAAAAGAATAAAAAAAAAAATTATTAGTAACCATCCTGCGTAGACCTGTAAATTGACCGGATTTGGATCGGATCGACCTAAATCCAAATCCGTTTACGTAAAAAAAGAATCGATCCAAACCCGCTCCGTTAACCCGGCGGATCATTGATAGCTCGATCCAAATCCGTATCCGCCGGATTAACGGATACCCGATCCGCTAATCCGACCCATTTATAATTTCAAATATTTTAAAATTTTAAATAGTAATATTAAATTTATATCATGATACCTCATAAGATATTAATAAAATATTAAAACAACATAAAAAGTATCACCAAAAGTAGAATTACGGGGGGTGTATTGTATATGGAATTAGTGAAACTTTTTAAGAAATCTATGGAATTTAAAAGTCTGGGTGTATTCAATATAGATTTTCAGCAGTCCATGAAATTCTTGGGGTATTCGATTAGGATTTTTAAAGACTTTATGAATTCCACCAAAATCTAGGGGTATTCATTTAGGACTTTTAAAAATGAATAAAAGTTCAGAGGTATTCAAAATCTCATTCATACTTATGGAATTAGAAAATCAAGGATAATCATGGACTTTGTAGTTAGTGTTAACTATACATACCAAATTCCAATAATTTTCTAGCCACCAGACCAAAGATTTGAAAAAGTCTATCAAATATATATATATATATATATTTTTTTTAAATCTATCAAAGTTTTCTCTCTGCGCGCAAAGAGGTTAGTTATCTATCATCTCTCTTTCTTGTTTATTCTTATCTTTTCTCTAATCTTTCATGATATGAATATTTTTTTATACCCAACCTCCTTTTTTTTTTTTGTTCAATTGTGATACTTGGAACCCTAATAACAATAAAAAATAATTTATGAAACCTAAGACCCAAATATTGTGGTCTACCCCTAAAACCTTGAATAGTGTTGCTATGAAATACTGGTCAGGTTTTGTCTTATTAATTATTCTCATCGATTTGAATTTATATCATGGTTCAAGGAAAGCTTGAACAATTGAATTTCGATTGATTGAGTCATTGATCAATATTTTTATGATATATGTTAATACGTGAAAACAAAATTGATGAGAATAATTAACCATAAACATCAAGTGATCTATATTGTATCTTTAAGTTGATTGGGAGATTAGAAATGAGAACAAACTAGCTAGACAGAGTAATAATCATTCATTTGAGTCAAGTTCTACTAGAAGATACTTGATCATTGAAGAGACAACGAGTTATTATCGTGCTTTGCATTTGGACTGCATTGGTTGTGTTTTTTATTTTTTATTTTTATTTACTAGAAAATCTATAGAAGTCATTCATAATAAAGTATATAGATTTTCAAGAATCAATAAAAAGTCTGTTGCTAAAATCAATGGTTTTAAGAAATCAATAGCAGTAACATCCGAAAAAAAAAACAATATATTTTTACGACCTAGTATTGCTCTGCTAGGGTTTACTTTCTAGGGTTCTAGAAAGCAATTTTCTGCCATGGATGTGGAAATTCTTAGCTGGAATTGTAGAGGGATCTGCAATGACACGACAACGAGGGCTTTGAAGGATTTGATCCGTCAAAATCGTCCCCAAATTGTGTTTCTTTGCGAAACCAAGATCAGTCAGTTGAATGATTTCAAGGCTCTTCATACAGCATTAGGTTTTCCTAATTCTTGTGAGGTTTTGAGTGATGGTCAGTCGGGAGGACTGGGGATCTTCTGGAGCGCTGAGGTGATGGCGACTGTAGGCACGGTCTCTGCGCATCATATGGATCTTGTAATCGATGGGGGTGTTGGTAACCCTAGGTGGAGGCTATCGGGCTTTTATGGCTTTGCACATACAGCAGATAGGGACCGTTCATGGCAGTTATTGAGGGATTTGAGTGATCTTGATTCGCTGCCATGGGTTGTAATTGGGGATTTCAATGAAATTCTTAATAATAGTGAGAAGATCGATGGTCCTGTTCGATCTGAACGACAAATGAGAGGTTTTCGTGATGCACTGGGTTACGCTGACCTTCTTGATCTAGGGTTCTCAGGACCCCAATCTATGTGGTGGAATTCAGTGACCCAACTTAGGTTGGATAGAGCAGTCTGCACACCTTCTTGGTGTGATATCTTTGGCCATGCACGTCTTTTGCATCTCCCACCTAGCGATTCTGACCATGTACCGTTATTGCTACAAGCTAGTACAACCCCTTTGGTAAAGAAGAGGCATTACCGATTTAAGTTCGAGGCTTATTGGTTACTGCACGGTGAGTGTGATGGAGCGGTGAAAGATGCTTGGTGTACTGATATTGCTGGTTCACCAATGTTTCAAATCACAAAGAAGATAACTCGAACAAGGTTGGAACTGGATAAATGGCAGAAGCAAGCCTTTAAAGGTAGACAACAACAAATGCTTGGCATTAGGGCAAGAATGGAGGAGCTGCTTGATGTCCCATTATCTGACGTTGTACAGCAGGAGAAGAAGCAATTAATGACTCAGTTACAAACTCTCCTTTCGCAGGAAGAGAGTTTTTGGAAGCAGAGATCTAAAGTGGCCTGGTTAAAGGAAGGAGACCGGAATACCGGCTATTTTCACCGGAAGGCAGCGAATAGAAAAAGGAAAAATACTATTTGTGGTCTGTACAATGCAGAGGGCAAGTGGTGTGAAGATGACGAGGGACTAGTGGATGTGGTTACCTCTTATTTTGCCTCTATGTTTTCTGCTTCGGAAATAGACTCTGAAGCAATGGAAGAAACTCTTGCTGCAATCCAACCATGTGTTACTCCAGCCATGAATGAGCAATTGTGTTCTCCATATTCTCAAGAAGAAGTAAAGTGTGCTTTATTCCAAATGTACCCCACTAAGTCCCCAGGTCCGGATGGGATGTCTCCTTTGTTTTTTCAACATTATTGGGACACTATTGGCAATGAGGTCACCGAAGCAGTGCATGATTTTTTACACTCAGGTCAGTTGCTTAAGCAAATAAACTTCACTCATATTTGTCTCATTCCCAAAGTGTCTAATCCAGAACATATGTCGGAATTGAGGCCTATAGTGTTATGTAATGTTATCTACAAGATTTGCTCGAAAGCCATTGCTAATAGGTTGAAAGTGATTTTGCCTACTTTGATCTCTCCTTTTCAAAGTGCCTTTGTGCCGGGGAGATTGATCACGGATAACATTCTTGTGGCTAATGAGGTGGCCCATTTTGTTCATAATAAAAGGGAGGGCAGTGAAGGTGTTATGGCTTTGAAGCTTGATCTTAGCAAGGCTTATGACCGAATGGAATGGCGTTTTCTCAAGAAGGTGTTGGAAAGGTTTGGCTTTGCTTTCAGTTGGATTGAGATGGTGATGCAGTGTGTAAGCTCTGTGCGGTATTCTTTTTTGGTACGTGGTAAACCTAGGGGTTATCTTATCCCTAGTAGAGGATTGAGGCAAGGTGACCCTTTGTCTCCTTATTTGTTTCTTCTTGGGGCCGAAGGGTTTTCAGCTTTGTTGCAGCAAAAACAAGAATTGGGACTTCTGCCCGGGATTGAGGTTTGTGATAATGCTCCCTCTGTGAACCATTTACTTTTTGCGGATGATAGCATGCTCTATGCTAATGCTACTCTAGATGATTGTTATCAAATTCAAGATGTTATTGAGACATATGGTAGGGCCTCTGGTCAATTAGTTAATTTTGACAAGAGCTCTGTGGTTTTTAGTAAAAATGTGTCAGAGTTCATGAAGGAAGAAATTTCTAGTCTTTTGGGAGTTGAAGAAGTGGAGTCTCATGAGAAGTACTTGGGGCTGCCAACTTATGTGGGAAGGAAGAAGACTTCTACCTTTCAATACATCAAGGATAAGTTGGCAAAAAGATTAGCTAATTGGCAAGGTAAATTGTTGAGTGGTGCTGGTAAGGATATTCTCATTAAGGTTGTGGCTCAAGCATTGCCTACTTATGCCATGAGTGTGTTCCAATTGACTAAGAATTTTTGTGACGACTTAGAGCAGATGTGTGCTCGCTTTTGGTGGGGAAGCTCTCTTGACAAGAGAAAAATTCATTGGAAAAATTGGAAAGCGTTGTGTAATCCTAAGGAAGAAGGTGGTTTAGGGTTCAGAAGTTTGTCCAATTTTAACTCTGCAATGCTTGCAAAACAGGCTTGGCGTGTTGTGAATAATCCAAACTGCTTGGTTACTCGAATTTTCAAGGCCAAATATTTTCCGGATACTTCTTTCTGGTTGGCTAATTCTCATGCTACTCCTTCTTTTTCATGGAGAAATTTATTCTCCACAAGAGAGCTTTTAAGGCAAGGCTCTTATTGGCAGGTCGGTGATGGAACTAATGTGAATATCTGGTCTGATTGTTGGCTACCAGGGGTGCCAGATTACAAACCAATGGAGAATAATGTGGAGGCTAATGAGGTTAGACAGGTCAGTGACCTTATTGCTCCGGCAGGGTTGTGGAATGTTAACTTGGTTAGACAAATCTTTCTTGTAGCCGAGGCAGAAGCTATCTTGAGCCTTCCCTTAAGCACAAGAGCTGTTGACGATAGAGTTGTGTGGAGGTTGGAGAAAAATGGTAAGTTTACTGTTAAGTCAGCTTACCGCTTTGATTTTGCTAGCTCTAATGTTAGAAGGCCTTTCCAATTATCTGTTGGAATGAGTTTTTGGAAAAAGCTATGGAAGGTTCATATACCTAACTCTGCCAAGGTTCATATTTGGAGAGTTTGTCATAATATCTTACCTTCATTGGAAAGGCTTGCCTCAAAAAGGGTTATGCTGGACTCTTTAGTGTGTGTTCTATGTTCATCTTCTTTAGAGACTACATTACATATATGTAGGGATTGCCCTTACACTAAGCAGTTGGTTCAAGCTAATGGAGTCTTGGCTCAGGTGTGTTTTAATCCTCATACAGCTCACTGTGATTTACTGGAATGGTTTAGCTATTGTGTATATGAGCTAGCTTTGAAAGATTTGGGTGACTTGATTTATATTCTTTGGGGAGTATGGAAGGAACGAAACAATAGAGTTTGGGAAAATAAAAGGCTTCCTGCATGTGATGTTCTGCTCAAGTCTATGACTCGGTTGCATGCATACAGATTTTATAACTTGAAGGTGGGAATTGGACGTCCTGTGCGGGTTGTTCGATGGTCTGCACCACCTTTGGGTTGGTGCAAGATCAATGTAGATGGCTCTTATAATCATACAACAAAGCAGGGAGGCATTGGTTTTGTTATTAGAGACTATCAGGGTGTGTTACTTGCTGGTGGAGGACGACCACTACATGGTCTTCTTTCGCCTGAACATGCAGAAGTGCTCGCTTGTAGTATGGCAATGAATTTTGCTGTAGCAAATGCTTTTGTTCCAGCCATTTTGGAAACAGACTCTCAACTTGTGCAGAGGCAGTTGACAGGGCTAGATGGGATTAACACTTCTATCTTGGGTCGAGTTTATGAGGACTTGAGGCTGGCTTTGGCAGGTCAGCATAATATGAAGATTGTTCATATCAACAGGAGCGCAAATAAGGTTGCTCACCTTATGGCAGCAAGGGCTTGCTTTGAGTTGCAAGAGTTTTTTTACTTTTCATCTTCCCCTTCATTTTTGTCAGCTGCATTGGCAGCTGAATCCACCCCTCTGTAATTTCCTGAAGTTCAATAAAATTTCTGACCTCTTTTCTCTCAAAAAAAAAAAGAAATCAATAGCAGTCTATCAACTTTTTGAAAACTGTGGACTTTTCAAAAAGTCTATCATTTAAAAAAAGTCTGCACAAATCCAAATACAATACACCCCCTACATTATCAAAAATTTTAGTGCTTCTTGGAATCTTGGGTGATGGACTACCCATTAGATTTCTGCAAAAAAATTGTATTAGAAATTCTTCATATTTTATATATTTTTTTAAATAATAATATATTAATAAAAAAATATTTTATTATTACAAAAACAGGCCGGATCATTAACGGATCGGATCGACCTAAATCCGTATTTGATCTGTTAAATAAACGGGTTAACGGATTCGGATCATTAACGGATCAACGGATCAATTTTTTTGATCCAAACCCGTCCAATAGCCACGGATTTGGAGTGGGTCCGGATCAAAATCCGGTCCATTTACAGGTCTAATCCTGAGCGTGAATTAAACATCTTCTAATTTCTTATGTTCTCCTTTCTTCTTTACGATTCTTTTTTGTCCAACTACCCCTTTATCATGCCTCTACATTAGTCGGGAATAGCTAATGACATGAAAGTGTGCCCCACATATGTAAAAAAATATTTGTAAGCCACTATCGTCAAAGACCCAACCACGAAATGATCAAGTTGCGCGAGACTATATGTCGTGAATATAAGTAAATGAGATCTCCTCAAAAGAGTGTCACAAGCGCTAAATATCACAAATGACCGTTTTCAATCTCCAATAGGTGCTACAATTATCATTTACACAACCTATGATTAGATTTGAATCACCGTCACATCACATGAATTGCATATATATAGTAAGCTCATAAGAAAACTTGTCCAATAAGAAACACATAAGATTATAGTATGGGGTAAATTATATGATAGTAAACAATAACTAACCCTATAGTAATTATTCTTAAGTAACAATAAAAAGGATACATTGAGGTACTAGAAACCCACAAGGAAATGTAGCAATCAAACTTAGATCAGACGCACGAGATGGAGTATATCACGTTTTCAACGAAATAATTGAGGCGCAATAATAAAGGTTAAAATGGGGGGAATATTAGTGGGTCGCTGTTGGCTTTACTCTCATGGCCATTTGTGGGGTGGTTGAAACATGACCTAAAGTAGACACTAAAGCAGGACCAAATCAAGTTAACTTTCCCTATCACAACTAAAGCCCTCAACTTCGTTTAACCCTAAACTGCAACCTCTCAGGCCCATTAAGCTCACATGCGTTGCCTCCATTAGATCACATGATGATGATGATGATCCTCTTGCTTTCCCTCAACAATTGTTACCGTAACGTGTCTCCGATCATTTATTTTATAGACATAAGTTTTTTCTTTGTATGTGGGAGATTCAGAGTTCAATTGCTGTGGTATCAATTGGTTCAGTGACCAATTATTGTATAATAAAAGAGAACATGGTTCTGTTTATCAATTAAGAGGGAGATTTTTAAGCCCTTATGGTTTAACTCAAGTGGTAAGGAGATGTTGGAGATTTCATTAAGTTAAGGGTTAAATCAAATGTTCGATTCTCCTCAAATTTATCCAAAAAGAGAAGAGAATTTTTTTTTAACCATTAAATCATAATGATAAAATTAAACTACAAACCTAGCAAAAAAATTTAAGAAACAATTTGCATAGCTACTCGATCCCACAAGAATTGGGTGTGTGGATATTTGTAGCTAGTATATTAATATCATAACATGACCTTGCTCTAACAATCAAGCTCATACAGTACAGAAACATACAACTGGTAGTAGCTTGTAGTGCTTATTTTAGGCCTCCAACTGAATCAAAGTAAGATACAGCGGGATCTAATTTTTAGAGTTTAATTAAAAGTGGGTTCTTTAACATGTTAGATTGTAGCTTAATTTTGGGCAGCATATATGTATTTATATATAAAGGCTAATTGCTGGTCCATGCACCAGCTAGAGTTTTATGTCTTACTTATAAACCGTCATGTTTGTGAAGAAAGAAACGTTTTGGGAAATCAGGCTGTTGGTGCTGAAAATCACTAATGTTTAAGATTGGTTAATGGCTAGTTAGCCCACAAAAGCAAGAGTAAGAGAAGCTGGGGCTCTAATGTGGTGCAAACCAAGAAAACTCCAACATCCAATCTAATCACAGGGAAAATGAACTAGTAAGTTTTGGTATATATCGGTCAAGCTTGCGTTTTTTTTATCATGGGTTAATGAATCTATCTTAAATCATCATATCTAAGAGCAAAGTTCGATCTTTGAGATTCATGTTTCAATTTATTCAAAATTAACTGTGATATGATCAAGAAATATATACCTTGTATTAGCGTATGTAATCGCTCCTTATTCAATATATAAAACTGTTCACTGTTTCAAATGTGCAATGAATGAGCTCATCATGGCTAAGACAAAGGCAAGCAACATAAATTGGGATGTCAGATTCTCAACACTCAATCTTTTTCATCCATTAAAATAAAATAAACTTCTACGCTCACCAAATTTTACAAATGAAATTTTATCTTCTCAGGTTAGATAACATATACTCCAATTTCTAAAGATTTTTCGGTCACAAATTCACCTTATATTAAGCGAAAGAAAAGTTCACAATCTTCCACTTATATGTACCTGGTAAAAGCGATAGTCGCCGGACTTTCACTTTTACAGTTTACCACAACTTCACAAGTCACAAGCAAACAGTAGGGACGCTAAAACCAGCAAGCAAAGAAAATAAATCGGTGTTTGTGTGATGGGTCATTTCGGATTTAAAGATAGGACGAGTAGGGGGAGTGGATCCCACACTAGACGTGACTTGACTGACTTCCTTAAAGACATATTCCCAAAACGGAAGTGGGGCCGCGTATCATTATGGTCGACGTCGACGGTGTTCTACCTTAAATGGAAAGAAATCTGACAACCCCTAAGTACTATTAGGGGGTCCACTCTGTGAAACTGTAGCCGTTGGATCTCATCCTCCTCCCATTAATCAAGTTATGCTTGGTCCCCACTGAGCCAACGCATTCTGAGCTTCAAGCTTTATCATTATTGAGTGAAGAATTATTAGTGAAACTTGAAAGTGACCCAAATTACAATTTTACCTTTTACATAACGACTTGGCATCAACTGGTTCTTGGTATTTAGACATGATTATGGCCTTTGAATTAGTTCTTGGTATTTAGACATGAATGTGAATTCAAATTTGCATAAACGAAGTGTCGGTGGGTTGTGATTATTATCTATATAGAAGAAAATTTATACATATAATATCTCGCAGTTTTAAAAAATTTGATAAGTTTTCTTTTGATTTGACAATTGATAATCAAAATTTTTCTTCGTCTTCAAGATTTCACTGATCCCGATAAAGAATGTGACAAATGGCTTATGAGGAGTTAAGTTAACAAAAGCGTATAAATGTTATGTTTGATTTTTAATTACTAATAGGATCTTAATAAGATTAACCAACAATGATACAAAGCTCACTTGTGACTTGAACCACATATTTGTTGTTTGAGTGATTTCTTTTAATAAATCAGCTCACATTTCTGTCAAGTATTTGACCAGATTACATATTGAGTTAAAATTGTCTCTCCACTTTAAAATATTTCGTAACCATCTCACCATACTTTAAACTCCGAGTATAAAGTCCTTGCTTTCACAAAAGAAGTGTGTGAAGCCGTAACTTTAGAAATGAAGCATATGCCTTTCCAACTATCTTAAAGCTTCTCATGAGTCATCAACTAGACTACATTAATATACCAATTACAATGTACCATATCACAAACGAGTACCAACAAATCTGGTTAAAATAAAAGTGAGTTAAAATATGGAAATTATTCCAAAATTGACTACACATGAACCCCCCTCCTGGTGGATGAACAATTTCATAGCTATACAATCTTTTTACCTCATTTTTCATCAAAAAAAAAAAATAGGAACAAAAAACCAGAAAGAGGCAATGATCTATCTATTTAGTGGTCCACTATGGGGACGAAATGAATAAGAAGGCACAATATATGGAGGTCGGTGGTCACAATCAAATAGTTGTGATATAAGTGCTATCTGTTACTCTACAATGTTTCCATGTTTAGATCGACTAGGCTGCTTACGTACCCATGTCTAAATCTCTCCAGAGTTTTATCCTCAGAAAGATTCTCGTCACAAAAATGGCGAGAACTCTTAAATTTTGCTTTATACTCGAGAGAATTCTCGTCACAAAAATGACGAGAACCCTTAGATTCTGCAACATTTCCATACTTGTGTGATGCATGAGCTACAAGACACAGACCACGTACATTAAGAAAATGAATAATGGATGAAAACCCAAAAACGTAGAGAGCCAGTGGGTTAGTACCAAAAAAAAAATTTCCTTCAAAATGGCTAAGGGGGTTTCTCAGAGCCATTTTCACAAACACCTTGCGTGCATTCAATTTTAGCTGAGAGCCCGGTAGGAGCCGATTAGCCAAATGCAAAAAGGTCGCTTCCCATCTGCCAATTTCTGTAGCGTAGGACCACATCTCAGTGTTGGAAACGCATCATTTGGGAAGATGGGTACCTCATTTTCGGTCTGGATTTTGTCTCATAACAAAGTTCTTCATGTTCATGATGATGATGATGATGATGCCCTCTATTGTAGGTCCCCCACCGGTGTTCTAAGTTGGATTCTAGCTCGACTAGCTACCTCATCTTCTTGCCTCCATTGTAAAGGTTCAATGGATCAGAAATACTTGAGGGTCTTAACCAGTACTTCAAATAGGTCATGGCTACGTTGGTTGAAGAAGTTGAAGAGTGTGCTTGTTGGCAGTTCAACAGGACTGAACAGAAAATCTTTTGCATATATAGATATATTTTTAGCAGCCTTGCGCCAAACTCGGTGGATGTGGTAAGCACAATTGTTCATCATCCCAAATGTATTCCCCATAAAGATGAAAAACTTCTGAATTGTTTTAGATCTAACTCCTCATCCACTTCTGCTTTTGCATTTTCTCTCATTTTGAGTTAGATTATACTAACCCATTTAAGTATGACATGTTTTTCCTATAGGATCTCCGAGTACATATATAGTCTCTTGTAAAGGAAAAGAACATTTTATTAGCGGCGACCAAACCCAAATGACAAAAAGACCGACCAGTTGAAGTTTGGTTTGGTTTAATGTGATTTAAGGTGTTACTAAATGATTAATCGGTCTAAGTTTACTAATATAATTTTTTTTTTCCTTAATGTGATTTAAGATATGTGTTTGAGTAATGTTAGGTGCCACTTTTTTTGGTACCACGTGCATCTAATTTTATGTAGTAACTGATATAACACAAACCCTAACATTTCAGATAATTTTATTAAATAATGTGGTTATCTCTTATATGGTAGGATATACAAAAAATATGGTTAACCTAACATTATTTGTAATTTTACTATATAAATAATATAAAAGAAAGAGACGTGTGTCGCTCACTTGTTAGCTCTAAGAGTGCTTAGCATGAGCCTCTCGGCTCTCATTAGAGGTCATTCTAAATGTAACCCCAATAACTACATTTCTTTCCTTTCAATCTGGCATCATCGTCCACATATCCGAAACCCAACTCAAACCTCTCATCGCGTTGTCGTCCTTCGTGGAACTCTTTGAACCCAAACTTAAGAGCTCTGTTCTCAATCATCGAAGTTATAAACTCAAGTACTCTACCTCCATCAAATACTACCCTCTCCACTATCCACCAACACATAATACAGTTGATGTGACTCAATTCACTATAGTACTGTACGCCTAGCAACATTGATGTAAAATTGAAATGTAATGTGAAATTTTTTGCACACATTACAAATCGACCTTTTCAGTACAAACGCATGGTGGGTATGTTTCACCACAAAAGTATAGTTATCCAATGGAGTTTGACCTGAAAAAAGGGGATGCAAAGAAGCTCAATGCTCCAACCTTAACTATTGTAAGATCAGAAGAAGAAAAGTTGGTTCAATTTGGTTTAGTCCTCCATATTTTTCAGCACAGAAAACAGACTTCCATTTTTGTTTATAAGCCTATTTTCTCTGTTTATCCTCTTATGGAGAAATTCACTTTCATGCCAATAGCCTATAGCTAGGTTCAATTTTCAAAACCCTAGTCCCAAACATCAAACTACATCTTCATGCCCATGTCACAATGTTGTACCATTTACAAGTCTTCATGACTCCTTTGTACCATCACTTTCATTTTACCCCAAAAAAAAAAAAAAAAAATCACTATTTTCTTTTAAGCCATCAATAATCTGTTGCATACTTTTGCAATCTACAAGCCAAAGCACTGAAACAGTGGTCTGACTCATATTCTTAGTACTAGCAAAAAGAGATGACTATTAGAATTTTGAATAATGATGATGATATATAGTGTTTTTTTTTTTCTTTCATTATTTTGCTTCACGTCTCATAGTAAAAACTGGGTTATGTGGGTGAGCTTTTGGGCAAAGGATAAAAGTGGAAAGTAAAACAAGCTTGGAGTTTTTGGTGGGGCCCAATTAGGACACCAACTAATGCAGTGAACCACTCAATGGGATTCTGGACCATCTGATGTGACCTGCCCTTTTCTTCTTCTACTTCTTCTTTTTGTTTTTTGTTTTTTTTTACCAAAAGTGTTTCACCACTGCTCAATTATTACCATGGCTCTAGATATTTTTCAGTGGCATATGAAAAGGTTACTATATAAAATCAATAAACTATTGCAGATAGAGAAAGGATGGGGGAGGGAAAGAGAGTCAAGTCTCCATTGCCAGCAGTTCAGGACAACGACATGAAACTGATGGGAATTGGCTGGTTCTATTTGTATGGAGCAAATTCTTCACCATTACACATATTTTACATCATGAAGACATGAACATGTATATGCTCTCTTAAGTTGACTTTTTGACAAAGACTAAAATATCGAATATCGAGAAAATATCGATAGTCTAAGTAAATTTAAAAAAAAAATGATGTAAATAATTAATGAATTTTCATGAAATGTTTACATGATCAGTTTACCCATAACATTTCAAAAAAAGTGTTTGATGAACTTTTTTTTTTATTTAAAAAGAGGATCAAAGGATTTCACTCTTACCCCCATGATGAACTTAATTGTATAATTTTTTTTTTTTTTTGAAAGGAAGACGACAAACTATATTAAGTGATAACTGAAGGTTACATGAAGACGACAAACTATATTAATTGTATAATGATTGTAGTAATTTGGAGTATAATAAGATACACTGACATGACAAAAATATGAAATTCTACATGAGAATTCTAAAAAATGATTTAAATAGGAGATTAGGAGAGTTAATTATTAATTATAATAATATTTTACAATTAAATACATATGTTAAAAAAACAACCAGTCTTCAAATCTATACTATTATTAAAAGAAGAGGCTTTGTTTTTTGACAGATTTAACCCTGAAAAATTAAAAAAATTTGAGAATAAATTAAATCACAATGATAAATAGGACAATTATAAAATAATTTTTTATTAAGAAAATTAAAAAAAAATGATTCCACAACCCTCACTTTTCTCTCCCACTATTTTATCTCTGCAACAACTACAACTGAATCTATTTCTTCTTCAATAACTACCAACTTTTCTATTTATTTTTTTAACAACGATTTTTTTTTAGCAAATAAGATAATTAGAAGATTTATAAGCATGGAGGGAAAAGACACAAAGAGCAATACATGATCCTATAAATTTTTAAAGTTTTTCTCTTTAGATCTTTTCAGTTTAATCAGATTGGATAAGGACAAGGGCTAGTTTTCACGAGCCACATATTGCGAGAGGTGGCAATAATCTCGGAATTTCGTGAAAATTTTGAATATTTATGGAAATATTGCGAAAATTTCCGAAAATATCGCTAAATTTCAAAATTTTCTCCCGATATTCTCTTGGTAAGTCAAATATATATCGAGACCCTAAAAAAACGGAAAGATCGCGGAAATTTCGAGGATATTATCAATTTTTCAGTCCTTGCTTTTTGGATTGGCTAAAATCACAACTTATGTCATGTGATCTCAATTAAAATGAGATAGGGAACAAGCGAAGTGGTCTTTTAGTGTAGATTGTTTTTCAGAAATTTATCTCGCCTAATTTCTTATTATCTTAAAGAAAGAACTTCAAGTACATTCAAATTTTTTTTTAAATACTTTCAAATTCAATATTCAAATACAACCCAATTTTACAATTATTCCACAGTATATAAGAGAGATTGTCTGACATTAAGTGGATCGGGAGGACGCCTCGAGGCTGGCTAAAAGAAAATAAATTATATATTTGATGACTTAGCAGCATGGTTAACCTTTTAACTGAACTAAGCACGGTTTTTTTTTTTTTTTTTTTTTGTCTCTAGTCAATCCCTCATACTTA
The DNA here is from genome assembly GCF_958449725.1 of Rosa rugosa. Taxonomy (NCBI): domain Eukaryota; kingdom Viridiplantae; phylum Streptophyta; class Magnoliopsida; order Rosales; family Rosaceae; genus Rosa; species Rosa rugosa. Next base: position 11,101,240 of record NC_084824.1, on the reverse strand, counting down.
TGGCACGTTTACTTACTTGGAATGAAAAATAATCATGAATCGGAGACAAGTGGAATGAGAGAAGAAAAGAATCGGTATTGATTCCGGAGGAATGATTCCTAAACCCATCTCCCCCATTCGTAATCGAATTCCTGAGTATTCAGGAATCGATTCCTGATAAGGAGGTGTGACCTACATCCATTCCAATTCCTTCATGTGTTAGTAAACGCAGGAATTCTTTTACCCGGAATCATTCCGATTCCTTTATGTGTTAGTAAACGCAGGAATGTTTTTACCCCGTAATCATTCTCTTTCCTTCCAAGTAAGTAAACGTGCCCTTAATTTTTTTAAATCAGTGCAAAATCATAAAGTAGTTAAGTTGAAGACAACATTAATGATTTGATGCAACATCACGAGAGATGAGATGTTTTAAATAAAACTCTACATCTGATTACGCGTAAAGTGGTTGAGTTGTGAACAGTATCAATACAGTAATCAGTCAACACGACCAATTAAAAGAGCCATAATCCAAAAGCCAAAACCTAATCCATAAATTGGGAGAGAGAAATTCTCTATCAGTAATGAAAAACGTATGGTTGGCTTGAATATGGTTAGACACTGATATCTCTCTTTAATTTGCTTTAATGCAATACCACCAAGCACGAAAGATAGAAGGCATGAATCATATTCATAGCCACAACTCGTACGCAAACCTTGCTTTAGCTACCTTCTCTTCTTTGATCCACTCTTCCTCTCCTTAAAGCCTTCTTTTTATGTATCTTTCTCATTCCCAGTTTCCATAATTTGTTGAAGATTGTCACATGGGGGTTCCTGCTTAGTCATATACTTGCATATGTCTTGGTTTCATATTGGTCAAAAGAAGCTACATCACTCAACCCTAGCTAGCTTAGCTTTCCTGGATTGAATTTGTCTACCCCATCAAAGTTAATTTCACACGTTAATCTCTTGTCTTTAGTCTAAGAGGGTTACGTAGGACTATTTTATTTGGCAATTTAGTGCAAAAACCTCGTAGAATCGTCGAGTCGTCACCATGTGTATAACTCGAATTAACGCGAATAATGATCGCATTGTTGGAGTAACTATGCTACATGCTTGTCTACCTTAAAAATGTTAAACATGTGTATTTGCTCAAAACAAATCGGTTTTGCTAGTAGGGAGAAGCAGAAATGGTTCACTTAATTTGTACGGGCGGGTTGGACCTGAAATGGAGCTTTGCCTTCCATGGCATCAAATCGTGAAATCGAGCCGATTAGGCCTGGTCTAGCTAGCTAATTATTATGCACAGGCCAGGTTTAGCATTAATTAATTAATTATATGGGAGACCATTTCTGTTCCTAATCTAAATGGTAAAACGAACATGGGAAAACAAGATAATTAATTAATCTTTCACAGATCTGCTATTTCACATCAAGGTTATATATGTAGAGAAAAGAAATTGGGTTAGGTTGTGTTTACACATAATACTATCTGTTCATTAATTTTTTCTTCTTCTTCTTTTTTCTAGTGCAGGATATATTGGGATATAAAGAATAAGGAAAATCCTCATGAAGTCCTATTTTCATACAACTTGTGAAGAAGATTTGAAAATTGTCAATCCCAAAAGTGAATCTCTAGATGTTCTTGTAAACCTACCAATCCAGTAAAAAGCTGCTTTCAGAAAATGAACAACATTAATTATAGAACAATTTTAGAAAATGAAGAATCTGGACAAGCACATACTGAAATCATGTAACATTATTGTTTTTTTGGTAGATTGGGGGCTCCAAGATCCAAACAGTAACAAAACCTAAGGATTTATTAATCAGAGTCTAAAATTCTCACATTGTAATCTCAATAAGTGCTCATAACATATAAAAAAAAAAATGCATCACACTATTATATTCCAAAATACGAACTATGAACAATCAAGTAGATCCGTTTCAGTTTTTATAAGTGCGCTTACAACTTGCAATACCACTTTTTATTGAGTAAGTCAGTGCATGTAGTTTTCTTAGTATATACATACATATATGTACTTTACGCATATGCATACTGTCCAATAATAGTCTCGTACGATACATTTTCAAATCAAAATATATTTTTCATGTATTATTACGTATTGTTTTGGTATTATAGACATAAAATAAAAAAAATAAAAATAGACTAAGCTCTATAACTTTTTTAATTAAGCTTTGCCATTGAAAATAGGGGATTCTTTGTTCAATTGTTCCCAAAACAAAACAAACAAACAAAAAGAGAAGGGATTAATAGGAGGGGTAATTTGGTAATTTAGGGGGAAGATACGAAGGCTCACCTTCTTAAGGTTAGGTCACATGATTGCCCGAACCCGAAATAGGGTCAGGTGGTCACCAGACGTCGTTCTCTTGAGAAATCGACACGTAGAAATTTTTGTGGGACCCTTTGCATTTACTGCCCCTCTTCTCTCCCTCCATTTTAAGGATACTCCCATTCCGCTCATCTTTTCCCTTTATTGGTCCAATCACCTGCGTCTCACGTGCCAACCCGTCCTCTCCTCTCCACCGTCGGATCCGCCCTTAGATCTTCATAACCAGTGTACTATATGATTCCTCTCTGCCCAGAACCCCCCCATAATCACTTGTCTTAAACACACACAGGTAGAGAGAGAGAGAGAGAGAGAGAGAGAGAGAGATTCTGAAACAATTAAGGTGGTAATGGAAATTGGGAGGATTTAGAATTATAAATTGAATATAATTAGTTATTGCAGGAGGTGGTCGTCATATATATAGCGGATTAAACCAAGGAGAGGTTTGCTTTTGTGGTTGGGCTAGTGGGAAAGTACTAATATTGTTGTAGGGAGAGAGAGAGAGAGAGAGAAATGGGGAGGGGGAGAGTTGAGCTGAAGAGGATTGAGAACAAGATCAACAGGCAGGTGACCTTTGCAAAGAGAAGGAACGGACTATTGAAGAAAGCCTACGAGCTTTCCGTTCTTTGCGATGCCGAGGTTGCTCTCATCATCTTCTCCAATAGAGGAAAGCTGTACGAGTTTTGCAGTAGTTCAAGGTATACACACAAAAAATTTATATTACTTGTTTTTACACCAAAACAACAAAACCGCTTTTCTCTTCCTTCCAATTTCCATACAAAAACGGCAAAAAAAGAAGAAGCCTAGCTAAGCTGCTTCCTCCCTCTAGATTCCCCGTTTCCTTCTTCCCCCCTCCCATACATGTCCAGACTATCATCACCATCATCTCTCTCTTTTTCTTCAATTTTTGAATTGTGTTCTTCTATATATCCTATCTATATATCTATGTTAGTTCATGTGTAGCTAATTTGTTTGCTTTTTACATCTCCAACGCTCTTTGGCGTGAGGCTTCTTTGCTGTTTCCGTCGGCCTTTGATTTTTTTTGCTTTTGTTTCCGTTTTGGTGTATGTCTCGGCGTTTTTAGCAGCTTCACTGTTTCTGCTTTGGCATTGCTGTTAGATCTGCAACTGGAAATCCACCATAAAAAGACGATCACTCCATTCCACTACTCTTGTATATTTTGACAACAATTAACAACTAGCCTAGCTCGCTCCATATACTAGCACTCTCTCCCCCAATTTTTTTTTTTTTTTTGTTTGCTTTGATTTGTGCAAGGAGAACCCGAAACTATTCTTTTTTTTTTTTTCGTGACTCAATTTTGTTTTGTTTATTATTTTATCCATAAAATTAAAAGATTTTCATCTTGATTTTCTCACCATAAAAGCGATCCGATCGATCCATAAAGAGCATTTGAATCAGCAACTGTGGAGCTTTGGACTCCGGTTTCTTTTTCATTATGTACAAATTTGGTTTCTGTTTAGCTCTTTCTGCAGTTTTGAGCTCCCATTTTCATCCGGGTGAGGGTGAGATAAACAGAAGAAACCTCGTACGTGCTTCTCTCTCCCTCTCATCGGATCAATTTTGATTTCGAAATCACTGAAATTCGTTGCTGTTGTTAGTGGAATTGAACTAATTGGCCTACAATTCGTTCAGAGAAACTAATTACAGCAGCGATCCCTCTCTTCCTTTTTTTTTTTTTTTTTTTTCTCTGTGAAAACCTAGCTGAATTATTCATCTAGGGTTTTGTTTTTCACCTGAATCTTTCAATTGGGGGCCAACTTTTCAGAGTCTGAGGTTAATCTCTGTACTGAAATTTGAAGCCAGAAATTATCGACTCTGTGAATCAAAATTCTCTTTGTTTTTTTTTTTTCAGAAAACAAACAACTGATTACACGGTTTTTCCAGTTCTCCAAAGGGTGGTTTCATATACACACGTTTTCCTTCATTTTTCCACTGGATTTTAGTCTTCTCTATGAAAGACCGACACAGATGGCCTTCAATCTGATTGACGGCGTATTCTGACTCTAGGGTTTTTCCTGTGATGTGACTTAATGTGAAGAATTGACTCGTTTCGGGTCTCGTACTTGTGAATTCTGAGACTTGTTTACCTTGTGTGTTCTATCTAATCGCCGTAAACAATCTCTCTGTATCTTTCTCGCACGCATTTTTAGGGCTTAACATATCATCACACGCTACATTAATTATAAGTACTTAATATTTTTCTTAATTCTTATACAGAAATTTAGTTAATTTTTAAAGGAAAAAAAAAAAAGAAGCAGAAATTGATGTGTGTCTAATTTGCACTATATATATGATTAGACTATCTATATTTATTGATCATGTAAATGAAATATTCTTTCCTGGAAAAAAAAAATTGTTTTTGTTCTTTTTAATTTGTTATTTAGTTTCTTTTTAATCTTGAGTTAAATTCAAGTTTTGTTCAAGTCTCACATCTCATATCCAGATTAAATCCTGTGTATTAGCTGAATTAAGCATGTGAAAACTAGCCTTATGTATATACTGGAAATGATGAACTGCAAAAATGTTTACCCCTATAGATTTGTGTTGGGTAAGTACAATGTTAAAAAAGTAACCAGCATTTACAAATTCAACACAAACAATAATTCATCCTGTCACTAAACTCAATATATATAATCTATGAAAAGACCTCGAGCGTAGATCTCAAATGAGTCAATTAGGTCCTGTTTTGACAAGGCATTTCCTAATCTTAATTTCTCTTATTTGTTAGTTATTTGTTGGGGTATGACTCATCTTCACATGTATATAACTTGTCATATATACTACATAACAAGGCTTCTGGTATCTCTTGCTTTCTCTTCATACATAGTATTTTGATGCTCTTGCTAAGTTTCTAAATGTATAAAACTTCTGATATTTCTTAATGTTAATTCTTTTACAAGCAGCATGCTCAAAACACTTGAGAGGTACCAGAAGTGCAACTATGGAGCACCGGAGACAAATGTATCTACAAGGGAGGCCTTGGTAATACATTGGTTTTATTGGAGATATTACTCTACATAATTAATTAGGAATGTTGATGGAGAAAAGGGAAATAAAAGAAACAACTCCAGTCAAGAAAACAGTAGATTATGACAATGGCATTGAATTTGTTGAAGACAACTGAAATTGCTACTAATTGTATCATACTTCATATTTCCTAATTTTCCGTTATTAACAACTATCTACTATTAATTGCCGAACCATTATAGTGGTTGTGTAGCATGGTATTAACTTTTGATAACAAGATTGTTTTATGTTTGAAGTTCCACCCTTGTGTACTAATAAGTGTTAGCTCAATCTACATATATATAGTTGAAACTTTCAAGAATAGCTTAAAATTTTTATATTTAGTAGTTATCTAATTGTTAGTTCAAGTTTCTTTTTCCATTTCTAACTTAATTCTTCAGATCCCTCCATTGCTTGATTAATAGTAAACGGTTACCAAAATATCTGTTCTTAGTATATAGCTTAGAGATCCACAAGTACTCAAGTCATGAAAATGGAAAATTTAAGGTATCATTTGGATTTATGCAATATGTACTGAAATTATTTGGGATACTAGTAGTTTACTTGTTCTCTTTAACGTATCATACATCTACCTAAATTTTACTTGTTCAAGTGGTTACATAGTTTGTTAGAATGTAATTAATTGTTATTAGTAACTTTTGGAAATAGTGGTATGCTAAATATGGAATTATGGTAATTAGAAAAAGAAAGATCTCGAATTCAAATTGCTGTACCACAAGCTTGCAGCTTTCATTGAGAGTTATGTGTTGCTGTCGTTGTTCATCTTGTACTGAATACTGAACACACATACTACTTCTCTCTGACCATAGGAATTGAGTAGCCAGCAGGAGTATTTGAAGCTCAAGGCACGTTATGAAGCCCTACAAAGAAACCAAAGGTAAATCACATGCTTATATATATATGACATCTTCAGTTATACAGAGTTGCAGAGCTAATCACTAGGCATGTACTTAATTCGATCTCTTTTTACATTAGGAATCTTCTTGGAGAAGATCTTGGCCCTTTAAGTAGCAAAGAGCTTGAATCACTTGAAAGGCAGCTGGATATGTCATTGAAGCAGATCAGATCAACACGGGTACTTGACCTCATCTCCTTTACCATTTATAAATTATCACATCGTTTTCCTCACAATAGTTCCACTAATACTTGACACTACTCACTACTGTCTAGAGGTTTATGGTTTTCAGACTCATCATACAAATTGGTTTTCTGGGTTTAATTATCAGCTCCGCCATGAAACACTCTAACAAGATATCTCACATTTCTTGCCTCATGGTTTTTATTATATTGTTAAATTTTCCAGAGGAGATTTTTACATCCAGTTTCTTGGTGAAATTTTTTATAAGGAAGTCCAAAAGGATTCCTTCAATAAATTATTTAGCTTGAGCAGTTTCTAGATTCTTCATTTCATGTCTAATATTTTATATGATTTTGCAGTAGTTTTAGTATTAAACAGCTGCTTCTTGAATATAAAAAATGAATCTATTCCTGCAGTTTGATGTATAGTTGACAACATTACCAAGAGAGTTGAAGTGATTCTTGATCTGACATTACTTGAGAAATGTTTTCTTTTATTTCCATAGCATGTACTGATCACCATCTTCTACATGCTATATATAGGTACGTAGAAGTACTATGCAGTGTAATAATTGACAACTCTACTCTCTTTGTCATTCTGCTCTCTCAAGTTTTTCCAAAGACATACTAATTTTTAACTATATATTGCAGTGGTTTATAATAATGTGTTGAGAACTTAGCCAGCTACCAATTTTTATTCTCTGAAACTCTTTACTCCTTTTTAAAAACCATGGTTCCTTTGAAAATTTGAGTCTACACGCATGCCCTTGTTGGTTTTAAGTGAATTGAGTAGTTTTTTATTTAAAAACCAAGAAAACAGAATTGTGTTTTGAAGTGTGAAATGCTTCCAAGTAAAGCATGACATAGATGATGTAAATCTGTAACCTCAATATTCTTCCGTTACAGACCCAATGCATGCTGGATCAGCTCACAGATCTTCAGCGAAAGGTATGAGTCCTGACACATCTACCCTTTGGTTCAGTTCATTTACAAAAAGAAAAATCAAACAAGATAGTTCTTTTCGCCTCCCTCATCAGATCATCCTAATATACAATACATGGTTTTCATTTATTTGCAGGAACACATGCTTAATGAAGCAAACAGGACACTGAAACAAAGGGTAGGCTATGTTTCCTAGCAGATATATTGGTTTAGAATGATTTTAAAAGGTGACATATGGATAAAGTTTTGTGTAATGCTACTTATTTTGCAGTTGTTTGAGGGATACAATGTACATCAACTCCAACTGAATGCAAATGCTGAGGATGTGGGATATGGCCGGCAACAAGCTCATCATCAACCTCAGGGCGAGGGCTTCTTCCAACCCTTAGAGTGCGAGCCCACGTTACAAATTGGGTGTGTATCTAGGTTTTCTTATATCACAGTACTGCAGCATCTCTTCTGGGTTTAACATAGAAGGGTATGACCTAGAGTAGGTTTGAAATCTTCCTCAAGAAATGTTCGTCTGTGATTTTGCAGGTATCACCAGAATGATCAGATACAAGTTGTGACGGCCGGGCCGAGCGTGAATTACATGGGAGGATGGCTGCCATGATAACAATAAGAACACAGAGAGCAAGCAACTCTGTGTGGTGAAGCCATGCATGCACGTTATGATGTTTGCAGCTGTATGTTTATGTTTGTTTCATTATGTTTTCATTTTTATAATTCTGAGCAAAACAAACCGATCATCAACTTGTAATAGTATGGATTTATGTCATAATTAACTCTGAACATTAGAGTTGTGCGTGCGTGCTCTCGAGCACTCGCTTCTTTTAGCTTATCAAGCTTGCTTTGCAAAATTAATAATTACTAGTACCCCTTTGCATAGAGTGTAAAAACTTTGCTGTCTGACCAATTTGGGGCAAGCTTGTTGGTAATAATATATTATAAAATTACTGTTTGACCATGTTGTTTCGCTTTCGCTAACAATTTATCTCTTTTTATCAAATTTTGTGTTGTTTGAAATGAGATAACACATTATTGTTTTAACTTAATAATTTCGCATGTATTTTAAAAAATTGAGAATGTAGATGCCGTTAAACACTATTTTTTAGAGTTCATACTTGATACAAACGTCACGACAACTTCCAGTTCCTAAAGACGCATATACCCAACGGGCATCGTGTCACCCAGCAGTACAAACCTGAAATTATCATAGCAAACCAAGGGCAAAAGCGTGAACTCCTGTCAAAAGACCCATATGCCCAGAGAACATCATCTCAGACAGAAGTCACTCCTGAAATATAACAGAAAAGCAGTGATGAAAAAGTCTTCTCCAGCCCTTGATGAACAGTAATTACAGTGAACTCATCTCCAGCGCTTCTAGGTATTTGTCAATCACTTGATTGACAATACCTAAATCACTTTGCTTGGGTATCATGGTCATTATTGCATTTTGGGTCTGTTAAGGTATTTGAATTGGGCCTTTGGTACACTTCTCCTTTTGGGTTAGGTTATACACACACTACAGGTTTGCTATTTCCCTTTTATCGGACCCAAATGCTATAGACACTTTGGGCCTCATAGAAAGTTTTAATTTGAGATTATCTTCATTCCACGCGTTTCAAAATTAATTATCTGAATAAGAACACGTGGTGGGGAGGGCCAATCACTGCCCAGCAGGGGGGGTGTTTTGAGTATTTCACTTTAGAGAGCAGGGGCAGTTTCAGAAGAGATGGAAAAATTCTTTTTTTCTGATTGAGTGGCCGTAAGGCCCGTGGTGGGGAAACCCCCACCTAAGTATTTGCCACACCCTTTTCATGTGATTTTATTTATAGAAACATTCCAAGGGAGTGTTCCATTAAAGTTTAATTTATTCAGACATGAAATCCCCTTATGATCTTGGTATTTCCAATGACAGTTTTCCACCTTATGATAAGCATAAAAAATGAAGAACGAGCATCATGAGGATCCTTTGTTAATTGTTATAATATTATAAGGAATCCTCGTGGGTCATGTAAATGCCACGAATAAGGGACTGTGACCTCAAAGCCATCTCTTTTGACACTGTAACTATTTGTGTGTCATCACTCATCATCGAGGCTCCCACCACCTTCAATTATATGGCTACATTTTCAAGTTTCAACTTTCAACCACCATATTCAGCCAAATGTTGCACGCCATGCTTTTATTTCTTTATTAATTTATTTTTCATCAAATTGTTGGTATAAAAAGTTTAATTAAACGTGCTTGTCTAGATTAGCTAGTATATGACCAGAAAAAGTCTCACTAGCTAGTCAAGTTCCATAACTCTACCCTTGTAAATGATAACAAAGTAATGTAAAATTATTGTTAACATTTTCAAATAGTTCATGGAAAAAATAACGTCAATGTCTCGTGAAACTATTATTATTTGGTTTTTTGAGATTTCAGTTGCATAATTTAGTTGGGTTAGCTAAGTCTCGCTCTATTTTTTTTACCAAAAAAAAAAAAAAATCTCACTCTATTTTATTGTACTATGTATTTTTTCATCTTCAATCATTCATATGTACCTTTTAGTTATATACTGGAATGTTACGTTTTTCTAACCAAAGTATTCACATGTTTAAATTTTCTCTCATCAGAAACAACAAATTCAACAACGTATTATATAATGCTCAGTAATATTGAAATTTTGAAATCAACAACTATTATATTAACTCATTTTATAAAACATCCCGCAAACAGGGATTAATATAACAAATTAACTGACAGAATATTTTTCTTTTGCCTTTTTGGTAATGAATAGAGGAATTTAGAGAAGGCGCGGTGGGCGTTCGTTAGAAGCTGGGAGAAGATAAGGTCCTTCTCCTCCTCCCACGTCATATCCGGGCCCCGCCCCAAAGCCCAACCTTCACTCGCACTCCAATCCACATCGCGTTTGCCACATACGCACACACCTTACGTGTCGTCCTATCCCAATTCTCTTCTTCTTCTTCTTCTTCTTCTTCTTCTCTGGTGTTGCTCCGCGCCAACAGTTTCCATTTATATCCGATTTCCCCGCCCTCTTCTGGATAAAACCCCTCAACAAAATTTCACCCAGATAAAACAACCTCTCAAATCCCTCCACCTGTGCCCTTCCCCCAATTTCGAATTATTACAAAACGGAACGGAGAAACAAACCAACCGCTGTTTCTAATAGATAGAATATATCTGACTCTTCCTCCACTCCTATCCATTTGCCTCGTTTTTAGCAAATCTACCTCTCTTCTTCTTCTTCTCTCCCTCTCTTCCAATTTTGCTCTGTTGACTCTCACATCATATTGTTATTCTTTCTTCTTTTCGATAGAAAATTAGTGAAGAAGATGATGAGGAGGGAGCAGCATCAGGACCAGCAATCTAGGGTTTTCTACGAGCTTTCCGCTCTAGTTCTCAGCCTTCTGCGGTCGCCGCCCACGCCGATTCAATTTTCCGATCAGTCTCCCGCGATTCCGCCGCCGCCGACGAATTCTTCTTCTTCTTCTGTGTCTAGCTCTTCATCCAGGCGGCCGGCGGCGGCGGCGCAGATCTCGCCGGCGGGGTTCGCGTCGCTGATGCTGGGGATTTCGATGGCGCTGATGCTGTGCGGATCGGTGACGTTCTTCATCGGGTTCTTGTTGATGCCTTGGGTGCTCGGGTTGGTTATGGTGTTTTATGTGGCTGGAGTCGTCTCCAGTCTCTCTGTCTTAGGGAAGTCGATTCTTTGTTACGCCCCGCCGCCGCCGCCGCCGTCACCGCGGAAGGAGATTCCGGGTAAATATCCCTTTGCGTTAATGATAAGATTAACTGTCTGCTTTGCCTTTCTGTTATCTTTGATATTATCCAAATGGTTTCGTCTGTTTTTGCTCTTATTTGCTATTACAAGGTTAGATTATTCAATAATTAGGAATGCAAATTTTGTTATTGGATTGAAATCGTGATCGGAATGGAATAGCAGAATAGATTGGTTTCATTATTTTGTTGTAGCATTTAAGTTACGTAGGTGTGATCTTCATTTTTTTTTTTTTTTTTCGATGAAGGAAAAAGGTACGAGTTTATGTATATTTTTGGGGTTTGTAGCCATTGCTTTTACTTAAAATTAGGAAGAAAGAAAGTGCAAATTAATGAGTTAAGATAAAATTTCTTTTGCTAAATTGACAAACTGTTAATGTGTCCAGCCAAATCACCTCATCTGCACCCTGTCTAATTTGCCGCCTTTTTGTTTTTCTTTGCCCTGTATATGTGGCTTCACCATTTACAGATAAATTCACATTCTTCGACAGCTGCTACTATTATGCCAAACTTCCAACCTTCATCCACCAAATAATATGTCTCTTCCATGCAAAATCTGATTGACCAAAAGGTACTAACTTCCGGTTTTCCTCTTGGATTCATAAAAATGTTCTAACTTTAGAAGTTTTGGTTTCATGTATGATTGAATATCATTGTCAATGATCTTACTTTCCTATATGATCGGATATTTGTGGTATATTCATGACATGTCAGCTTCTCTGTAGTTTGTTTGTCTAGTCCTGCAACCTAGAAGTTAGTGGCACAGAAATAAAGGTGTAAGCCAAAATTGCTGGTTCAACACTAGAGACAAGAATGAGGAGAGAACAATGCAAGTGCAGCTTACATAAGTTAGGATTGCGTGGTTGGATGTAGTTCTACTTAGCCAGGAATGACGCTTGTCAACAATTTACCACCCTTGGTGGGATCTTAGGGATTGAGATTATAAGTTTGCTTCTGTTGGCATCTGTATTCTTTTCATCTGTATCTAGGAACTAAATACAGTGATGCAGGTAAGGAATATATATGCTCACATGAATGGCATTTAGAACATCAACCCTGTTCTTTTCTCTTTGTTAATTATCAGATAAATGCATTTCTGTCCCAAGTAATTTATTTTACAATCTGCAATTTATCAATCACTCACTTGTAAGGTCTCTATTGGTGCAGCATGGAAGTTATTGTGAAGAAGTGGAGAGGAGGTGTTACAAGAGAAAGAGTTGATATGTTTATTGAAGGGGCGGAGCAGAGCACCAGAAATGCTGCTGCGAGTGGAGTGCTGCATATAGGAGGAACAAATGAATGTATAGGCAATTCAGGATGAAATTATATAATGGATCGATCAAGCTGAGAGATCTTGAAGTATTGATGATGCATGAACAGTGGATAAATGTTTTTATTAATGTTCTACTGAGTATGTGGATCATATGGCTTCTGATAGTGAATTGTTCAAGGATATCATCATGATATTAAGTACACTTTTTTTCCATCCAAATCCAATGAATTCATACTTTGAGAGGAGAGATGGGAGGGAGGCTGTTCCAGTATATGTCACTCTCTTTTGTTCTCAAATTTGTAAAATTTATTCCTTGGTGATTTTTTTGGTTAAGGATCTATCCCTGCCTTCAGTGTTAATATATATCATGCTTTTTCTTTCTTCAAGCAAAACTTCTGGGTTGCTTTTCTTTTCGTTAATACATACAGAATTTTCAACGATAAGGTTTGGTTGTGACTTGTGGGGATTGGGATGTGAATTGAAATTTGATATTGACTTTGCCAGTTGGTTTCAGTTCGGTTCAGCTAGCATGGGGATTGAATCATCTCTATCATGATTTAATAACTGGGTCAGCTATGAGCCTATGAGTCTCTGACTATGATGCTGATGGCTAAAATTAGGTAATTGAAAATCCCAATTAGAACGAGTAGAGACAAATTGGTTCTATCGTAGTTAAGTCACCCAATGACCACCCCACCAAGGTCACGACTGATGAAGGCGAGAAGCAGTAAGAACCACGAGTCCTTGTCCCAGAAGGAATGGGACTTCCTGACATGGCATTAACTCGGAAGCCTTCACAGTCTTCCAGGGTTTGATCCAAAAGGCGTGTGAAGTGCGAAGAAGCAAGCAAGATCGAAACCCAAAACTACTAGACTTCTTGTTCAGTTTTACACTCAACAGGGATATGGACATGGCTGACAGCCTGACAACGGTGAAAGATATGAATCACACACGCACTCAATTTCTCCGAAAAGAAAAGCTGGCAGAAGCTTCTTTGCAAATGGGTGCTAATGAGTTGAATTTTTGATCAATCAACAACCAGTAAATGGCTACAAGAGTCGAACTTGGAACCTCTTACTTACGAAAGAGACTTATGCCACTAGGACCAAATGGTCGTGGGCGGGTACTAATGGTCGTGGGTGTGTAACATATATGTAATTATGAGTCCATATGTAGATTGTAGTTAAAGACTTGGTTCAACTTATAAATGAATAAGCAGCTGCAGTCAACTGTTGAAGAAGTAATAGCCCTTTTATAAATTTATAGCAAGTAATTGTTTCTGAATCATACATACATAAGAAAATGAACTGAGAGACAGTTGCTAGCAAATGATGGTGGTCATCCAGTGTAGATGTGAACGCCAATGGCGATGAGGAAGATGGTGATGAGGCCAAAGAAGATGATGGTGTGGACGAGGATGGATAGTCCACTGGTTTGCATGTTGCCAAACTCCACCACTCTGCCCTTCCCCGGCAGCTGAAACAGTAGCCCCGGACTTAACAGCACAAACAACACCACCGCTATCACCACTGGTCCCCAATCTGCCATTACTACTACTGCAGTCTACTTCTTGATCACTTCTTCTGTGTATAGTTGATCAGTTTGTGTGTGTAGTGAAGTTACCAACTCAAGGAACAAAGACTTAATGTTTCTCTCCAGCTAAGCTAGCGAGCTATATATGCTGAATTTAAAAGTTTAAGGAAAAATGTGTTGGCAATTGAGATACGGAAGTAAGGAATATAAAAAAGAGAGAGCAATCAGAGTATTAGTGTAGTAGAAGAAATCTTCAACTGAAGTAGTATAAATGTGTATGAACAAATAGTCGGTGGCTTGTGGTGGGATGCAAACGACACATGGGGCAAAGTGACATGGTCTTGAAAATGAACCCTTTAAAGTTTAATTAACAGGTGTTGAGAGTCCTTCTTATGATTTAGACAACTTACACACAGAGTTAACTAATCACTCTTTATAATAATCCCCTGTTATGCTCTTCACTTGCAATTAAGGGTCATCAAATGATGAACAAGTTCACCACGTCTCCTCATGCTGATGAAATGAATATCACTTTAAGGATAGATAAGATGCATATGCTATATGAAATGAATATCCTGATTTGTTAAGCTTTTTAAGATAACCAAGACATAATTAATGAATATAAACTCACCAACTCAAACGGCTAAAGAGGCTAATGGCATTCTGTTTTACTCTACATGCCCTGCAGGACTCGTGCTCCCCTAGTTGTTAACTTGAGCTAGAAGAGTCACAAATCTCAGATATAAATTGTTTATTTTCAGAAATTAAGTTTCAGTTTCGTGCGTGATCTTGAGGATTGGAAGAGGCTCTTAGCTTAACCCCGAACAGGCATTTACTTGATGAAGTTGAGAGTTCTCTCATGAATTAGCAACATATGTAATGTGTAAACTCAGTAGATAGAAAATCCGCCAATTTGGTTGATTCCCCCATCCTGTTCTTCTATGTACCTTAAGCTTTATTGATTTGACATGTTTGCTTGGAGATTTGAGAGCAATACTGACTGGCCAGATGGTTCTAGCTAGCTTAAGCTTCTTTCAAGTCTTTGAAATTCTTTTATGTACCTTAAGCTTTAGTGATTTGACATGTTTGCTTGAAGATTTGAGAGCAATACTGGCTGGCCGGATGGTTCTAGCTTAAGCTTCTTTCAAGTCTTTGAAAGCTCGACAGGTTAATTTACTCCAAAATTTGTTGCCGGCAGGTTCTAGCTAGCTGGTAGAGCTGGTAGTCCTTTAGTCAAATATTGTTGCTGTAGATTTACACCTTAATAGTTTTCCTAATAATTGAGGCGACTTATATGAATTATATGGGGCCGTCCACTTTTTAGGTGAGGCAAGCTGGCTAAGCCAATCAGCAATGAAAAGGCACATCCAAACCAGAACCATATATTCAACCACTTACGTACTAGTTTATTTTCACAACCTCAACACAATTAACACTAACTTCATTCAGCAAAGGACACAAATTGTTGATCAAAACAAGTTTAACTCTTATTCAAATAGAATACAATCACTCCAGTGGTATCAATACCCAACAAACAGAACTGGAAAATATAAATTTGGTATGTAAGAGAAGAGTTAAGACTACTACATTCTGCTCTTCTTGAATAGTTTGGTCAAGTAACTGCTAGGACTTTAACCAAGGTAAAAGTGGACCTTAATGGCCAACAAGAAGACGCAAATGAGAGCAAAGTAGAGGAGGGAGTGAACCATTATGGCTGCGCCGCTCGTGTGAAAGCTTCCAAACTCCACGCACCCGTGCCGCCCCGGCACCTGGAACAGCAGACCTGGCGACAACAGCACGAACAGCACCACCGCAATAAACACCGGTCCCCAGTCAGACATGGTGATAGTCGATCCTTCCAGTACTCACTTGTTTGCCTCGCAAGAAACTTATTTCGGACCAAACAATACTGCACTCGGTAGTTTTAGTAGTGAAGGTATTGCTACAATCAAGAATGCAATGGGAGTATTAATACAGGAGAAAACTTGAATGGGAAGGAAAGACGAGACTGAAAGAGAGGATAAAGAGAGAGGAAGTGTTTGTGTGGGTGGGAGGAGGGTTAGGGAAACAAGTTACTTTGGATTCATTCCCGCCGTCCCATTATGCATGTGTCGATCTGCTGGAAATGCCATGTGACAGACAAGGTCGATCGATCATATATCAACTGCTAAGTTCCATACACTTGCTTTGTTCTGTTTCTGTCTCATTAATGCTGCTGGTGACCCATCACAACGTACATGCGTTCTCATAATAATGTGTATATTGTTTAAGGAAAAAGAGATTTGAGAGAAATTGTAGAGAGAATTGTAATCATATTATTGAGAATAGGAGCCCTATATATAGGGATTACAAAGTACTAGTTCTAATGTTACAAGGAATACCAATCCGTGTAGGATTGGGAAATCTAGAACCTTCTCTCCTATTGCTACTCCTAGTTTGATAAGGCACACTAAATCGATATTCCTTCAACACTCCCCCTTGTGCCGCTTCAAACTTGGTGGTGACGCTTCATCCGTTGCCTCGTTAAAAACCTTGCCAGGTAACAAAAACCCTGTGGGATAAAAATAACCCTGGTCGAAAGACAAAAAGAGCACAACACGTCTTTCACTCTTCGAGATCAAACATGTAGACATCATATCTCCCCCTGATGTCGATATCTCCCCCTGATTGCTACAATCGTGGGAGTTCGGATAACTTTCTCAATCCGATGCTCTTCACATGTTTCTCGAAGGTGGATTTAGGTAACGACTTAGTGAATAAGTCCGCTACATTATCCTCTGATCGGATTTGATTCACTTCAATCTTTAGAAGTGATTGTTGTTGCTGATTATAAAAGAACTTAGGCGATATATGCTTGGTGTTGTCGCCCTTGATGAAACCTAACTTCATTTGCTCAATACAAGCTGCATTATCCTCATAAATGCATGTAGGTTCATCTGTGGTAGACTTCAAACCACAACTTCTTTGAATATGTCTTATTACAGACCTTAGCCATATACATTCTCGTACGGCTTCATGTAGAGCAATAATCTCTGCATGATTTGAGGAAGTAGCGACAATGGTCTGCTTTGTAGACCTCCAAGATATCGCAGTGCTTCCCATGGTAAAGACATAACCTGTTTGGGAGCGACCTTTGTGAGGGTCAGAGAGGTACCCTGCATCAGCAAAACCCATCAAAACATCATTGTCGTTTTGATGGAGGGGGATAGAGTGAGGCCGGCCACCCTTGGTGATGGTGGCGGCGTTGGCGGCTACATGGCCGGCCACTATGTTATGGTGGACGGCGGCTCCATGCCTAATGGGGTCCGATCCCATTCTTCCGTCATTCCTCTTCTCTCTGTAGAGATAAAATAGGCCCATATCAATCGTACCTCCTAGGTATCGAAAGATTGTCTTTACACCAATCCAATGGCGGCGTGTTGGCGCGGAGCTATGTCGAGCTAACAAGTTCACTGCGAATGAGATATCTGGTCTTGTGCATTGAGCTAAGTACAATAATGCGCCTATTGCACTTAAATAGGGTACTTCGGCCTCTAATGGTTCTTCGTCCTCATCCTTTGGACGAAACGGATCTTTTCCGGGCTCAAGACTACAACCAATCATGGGAGTACTCACAGGCTTTGCTTTATCTTCATTAAAGCGCCTTAGGATTTTCTGAGTATATGCAGACTGATGGATCAAAATCCCATCACTACGGTGCTCGAGTTCTAAACCGAGACAAAACCGTGTTTTCCCAAGATCTTTCATCTCAAATTCGGATTTCAAGTATTTAGCAGTTTCCTTCAACTCATCTAGAGTTCCAATTAGGTTCATGTCATCGACATAAACTGCTACGATTGCAAATCCGGAACTTGTTCTTTTAATGAACACGCATGGGCATATTTCATTGTTAATATATCCCTTCCCAATCAAGTAGTCACTTAGACGATTATACCACATCCGTCCGGATTGTTTTAATCCATATAGTGAGCGTTTTAATCTTATTGAAAACGCACTCCGTGGTTTAGAGCCACTTGATTTGGGTAATTGAAGTCCATCTGGAACCTTCATATATATCTCTGAATCTAGATCCCCATAGAGATATGCTGTAACCACATCCATAAGCTGCATGTCAAGTTTTTCAGAAACTACCAAACTGACAAGGTAGCGGAACGTTATAACGTCCATTACCGGAGAATATGTCTCCTCGTAGTCGATTCCAGGGCGTTGTGAGAAACCTTGCGCCACAAGGCGGGTTTTATATCTTACCACCTCATTTTTCTCATTACGCTTTCTAACAAAGACCCATTTATGACCAACAGGCTTTACACTTGGGGGTGTCTGCGTTACAGGCCCAAATACCTGTCTCTTTGTTAGTGAATCCAATTCAACCTGGATCGCATCTTTCCATTTAGGCCAATATGCTCTTCGTTGACATTCTTCAACAGAGCGAGGTTCGATATCATCATATTCTATAATTCCTTTTGCAATATGATATGCAAACGCATCATCAATTGCCATAGAATTTCTATCCATCATCTCATGTACACTAGTGTAATTTATGGAGATCTCTCTATTCTCTAGAGTTGGTTCTGGCATTGGAGCGTCCCCCAATGATGTCTCTCGGACATAACCATAATCCAGAATATTCTCATGAGATAGATTATTCACATCGATGATTAATGGATTATTTTGTGCCAAACTCGCTTTCTTTCTTGGGCGAGAATCCATCGAACCTATAGGCCTCCCGCGCTTCCTGGCAGGAGCCATGGGCCTAGCCACAACGTCACCATCACTGTGAGAGGGGACGTTGGCGCCATGCTCAATTGCCCTTGAGATGGCGTCATGTCCTCTGATTTTAGGGACATCAATCCTTGCAGGCACGTTTGCAGCAGGTATGTGTGATCTCGTCACTTTTACGATATCAGAAAACGCATCAGGCATCGATTCTGCTACGTTCTGAAGATCGAGAATTCTCCGCACTTCAATTTCGGACTGTGCGGTTCGGGGATCAAGATGAGACAGAGTGGGGACAGACCATGACAATTCCTGTCGTTCCTGTTGAACATTGATGTTCTTATCTCCCCCTAACGACCGGAAGACTGTCTCATCGAAGTGACAATCCGCAAATCTTGCGGTAAAGAGATCGCCTGTCAAGGGTTCTATGTAGCGGATAATTGTTGGAGAATCATATCCAACGTAGACGCCTAATCGTCGTTGAGGACCCATTTTGGTGCGCTGTGGCGGCGCAATTGGCACATAAACTGCACACCCAAATATGCGTAAGTGCAAGACATTAGGCTCATACCCAGTCACCATCTGGGACGCAGAGAAGGGTTGAGTGGCAGTAGGCCTCAGACGAATAAGCAGAGCTGCATGCAATATTGCATAGCCCCAAGCAGAAATAGGGAGATTGGTGCGCATTACCAATGCCCTAGCGACCATTTGTAGTCGTTTAATGGCGGCTTCTGCGAGACCATTTTGGGTGTGAACATGAGGAACAGGATGTTCAACATCAATCCCAATGGGCATGCAATAATCATCAAAAGTCTTTGATGTAAACTCTCCAGCATTGTCTAATCTTATAGACTTAATAGGATGATCAGGGTGGTGAGCCCTTAACTTAATTATTTGTGCTAGGAGTTTAGCAAATGCAGCGTTCCTTGTGGACAATAGCATGACATGTGACCAGCGTGTCGATGCATCAACCAACACCATAAAATATCTAAATGGTCCGCATGGTGGTTGAATAGGTCCACAAATATCACCTTGGATTCTTTGCAAGAATGGAATATTTTCTTTAGTGTCCTTTGCATAGGATGGTCTCGATCCTAATTTTTTGCTAAAGAGCAGGCTTTGCAGAACGAATGATGGGCTTTAGAGACAACCAATGAGGATTTTGGTTTAGCCATGAAGTCACAATTGACTTTAGAAGTAGAAGGAGGAGTCAAACAATGATCCATGGCGTCAATGCCATGTTATTGCCGTAGGGGGTAGACGGCGCCGGCCCTAAGTGGCCGGTCTTGCACAGTCTTGGCGCCGTGAGGCGTAGGTGCATCTCCTCGAACCAATTTTTGGTTTTTACTTCTCTTCGTTCTGAAGAATGGATGTCCGTGTGAAGTCTTTAATATACGGATCATCATATCACGACCTGGGTGTCCCAGACGGTCATGCCAAAGCCTATATGTGTCAGAATCCCATAAATCATATAACATGATTGGATTCAATTACTCGAATAGTGGTTGCATACAACCCACTAGATCGACACATAAGTTTCTCTAATACTCGTTTATGTCCGTAGTCATTAGAGGTGATGCAAATGAACTCTTGTCCATTCTCACAATGTGTTTCCACATGAAAACCATTGGCTCTTATATCTTTGAAGTAATAAAGTTTGAAAAATATGTCCATGACATGAGATAAAATAAATCGATACTTTATTAATAATAACCAATGATTACATCAAAGTTTCGTGACCATAATCTAATCCAAAGTAAAATCAAACATTAGACAAATTGTAGTCACTCAATTCGTTCGGTAATTCCAATTAAATATGACCAGGGAAGTAGAGAGAGATGTCGGTGGAGCAAAGCTCTCTTAAGTACCACTAATCTCAATTACTTTCCTAGACATCATACTTAATTGAGTACGCCTAGAGGAAAAGAGATAATCCAATAAGTCATTTTATTGATTAAGGCATAATTGCCATTACATAATTCTTGGAAATTAAAAGACTATTTTAAATACAAATCTGCCGCATTCTATCTTCATCGCCAGATTTAAAGTCTTTTATAGCTCGATATATTACCATTGATCAGGTACTCCATAAAATACCATGAAGAGGATGCTCTCTTGATTGAGGTGTATTGACACAATACATATGGTCCCTAGAACCAATGGCGTTGGAATAGTGCAATCATGGCCAAAAATGGCGCCATGGTGTCCAACCCTATACCCTCAACGTCGTGACTCCTATGGTCATGTTAGGGTTTTCTCAATCAATTTGTTATTTTGTGTTTTTCCACAAGCATGCATAAATAATATGATGCAGAGAGCCTCCGAACAATATTTCATAACTCTTTCAAAGTTATAGTGAAGCAGATATTATTCCATCGTGCTTCTATGTTCGGAAAGTTGTGAATGTTACTAAAACGTTCACTAGGCGCAACCCAAAGGTTGTTAGCGTTATCCTCATTCATGTACTCAAACTGGAGGGCCATCTTCATGTGGCGCTTCATCAGGGTAAATGCCCTGGAATTTTCTATCTCAGTTTGTGAGTCTTGAGCGGTTCCTTTAGAACAGGGCTCTTGGATTGTAGGCAAATAAATATCCCGTGCCCGTAGAATCCAATGGAGTAAAATCGAGCTCGTTCAAGTCTTACATCCTGAAAGGAAAGCAAGAACGTATTAGTTTCGGAGTCAATGCTTCCACGAAAACTAATATAAGATTTCTGAGCCTTAATGCTACCAAGAAATCGATTTCCAAGAATATTTGGATTAGACCGAAACAATGATGTTTAAATGGTCAAAATCTATGCTCACGAACGCTCTTAGTCCGTAGCTTACGAACGCTCTTAGTTCGTTAAATCGATGCTTACGGACGCTCTTAGTCCGAAGTCTTACGAACGCTCTTAGTTCGTTAATTGCGTGAATCCCCACGATTCCGCTTTCTCAAGAATCGAACCCACGTTATAAGAAAGGTGGGATGTAGAAAAAGGGAGGTTGCAAGTCCCCGAAGAAAAAGAAGGAGAAATTAAAATTCGGAAAGCTGGAACTTTAATTTAAAAACTTACTTGTTGAAATTCGGAACAGATTCTCTTCTGAACATCTTGCACTTCGATTGGTGTACCGGTCTCAAAACAACTCCAATAAGGCTGAAATTCGGAGGTCAGATAGAAGAGACAGAGACGAACAACTTTGATGAAGAAAGGATTTTGATCTGAGGTTCTGAAATAGACGTTTCGGGGCTTGCAAGCAGACGGATGTGCACAGAAACGGAAAAAAGGATGCAGTGGTTGTGCGTTGGTGCTGCAGGGGCAGCAGACGTGCGGCGGTGTGCAGGGGCAGCAAAGATGCGTGCGCAGGGGCGCGTAGGGGAGGCTAGCGTGGGCTAGGAGCTGCGGTGATGAAGAAGATTTTTGGGTTTTTGGTTTGTGGTTAGAGTCGTGCTGATAACGTGTTTAAGGAAAAAGAGATTTGAGAGAAATTGTAGAGAGAATTGTAATCATATTATTGAGAATAGGAGCCCTATATATAGGGATTACAAAGTACTAGTTCTAATGTTACAAGGAATACCAATCCGTGTAGGATTGGGAAATCTAGAACTTTCTCTCCTATTGCTACTCCTAGTTTGATAAGGCACACTAAATCGATATTCCTTCAACATATATATATATGTGTATCATCCTAGGATCAACCAAAGGAGTTGGAATTCGGTCTTGCGAAACCCTTTTTTTTGTTTTTTGAGAATGTCTTCGAGGTTTGGGTGAAGTTGCAATACGGAAATAAAATTGCTTACTATAACAGTGGAAATTAAAGGACTTCGAGGAGCTTAAAGCATTGATATTATGAACTCAAGAATAAATTCGCATAATCACTCGAGCATCGAAAGTGTTTATACTATTTTTATGAGAGGAATGAAAAATTAATAAAAAAAAATTAAAACGCAACTTTTACAGATGAATAATTTGTTGATAAAAGCCTGTTTTGAATTTAAATTCAACTTTTGCCGTTAAATTTTCTACCCGTACGGCCTTTAAATCGTTAAACTTTTGTGGTAGTATATTTTTAATTGAAGAGAATTAATTTAAACATTTAGCTCCAAGGCTCGATGTCATAATGTTAAGATCAATGATGAAGAGATAAAGCCACAAGACGGAAGAAAATTACTAGCTATAAGAGTATATTTAACAAAGTTAGCCATTTTTTAGTTAAATTTTAGCTTCTAGAAAGTTATTTTGGCTAGCCACTCTCAAAATACGTCTGCATCAGTTCTCTCTATTTTAGCTAATTTTGAATTTATATTATTTATTGAATAAAGAAAAAATAGTTTGGATGTATTTATAAATTACATATAATAACTTAAAATGAATGTTTTAAATTAATGAAAATAATAGAAAGCCTCATCTCGCTCTCTATATTTAGGAGAGAGATAGCTAATTATTAAAATAGAGAGCCACTTAGGAGTCTGGTCAACTGGTAGAATTGATAAAAAGCTAAACATGCTCTCCAAAATAGTTAACGAGCCAAGATAGAGAGTTTGCTAAAGATGCTCTAAACACACAAATTTTGGTGAAAATGACATTGTTGAGCAAATTGCAGGAAGGATGCAAAGAGAGTTGATGCGAACTAGTTGATTTAAAAAAGTGAATTTTACCAAAATTCCATGCGCTATATATAGCAAGTCGTTTTGGCTCAAACACGACCACATTTGAAGTGGGAGTTAAACCACAATTTTATTGAAAAATGAGGTTTTTGATGAGATTCATATAAGACTACTGAAAAATGTCTCAGCTATTTGAAAATTACTCAAAACCTTGAACGATAACGATCTTACTTGCTAAATGATATGCACTAGGTGTTGGAGATTATAAGCTCGATTCTTAAAGATAGCATGAAACAATACCTATGAAATTTTAAAGATTATTAACTTATTATGATGTTATAGCTAGCGTCGTTACAAGCACGCATGAATGAAAATAATTAGTTGTTTTAAAAAAGTGAAAGTTGTTCGAAAAATTCGTATGTTGTACCAAGGCATTTTGGTTCAAACATGAGAAAATTTGAAGCGAGAGTCAAATTGCAATTTTGTTGAAAATGAAGTTTCTGAGGTTCATATGCAACCCGATGAAACATGTCTCAGTCTCTGAAAATCTATTCAATTCTTTTAAGAGTAAACATGTGAATCGTAAAATAACACGCATTAAGTATTGAGACTTTTGAGCTTGATAATTAAAAATAACATAAAGTATCCAAATTTTATGATAATAATCTATGATGTGAGTAGATTTTCGATACGATCACAGTATCACGTGAATAAATTCTGATTGGTGGACGATCACGCCACGTGACACGATAACCATACCTAAAATCTCTCAGAAGTCAATAGTGACCAAAAATAGTTTAATTAGTAGTTTCAAGAAGACCAGCTAGCTAAGAAACAAATAGATACTCTGGCATTAATAATTTGATTACTTATGGTGCTTGTCATGTTCAATGTGCCAATAGTGAAGATTCTATTTACTCCCCCAGTCCCTTGTGGACACCAAATATGGATATTGACATTTGTCACCATTATGTAATCTTATATATTACGCCCTCATTAACGATACAAGCTAGTAAGTGCTGGGACATGGAATAAAGAGTTTTCGGTTGAACGGCCATTTCGATCTTGTCAAAGTCACTCAGTTGTCACCGATCAACAAAGTAACTGATTAGAGGGTTTAAAAAATTTAATACATTTCATGATTGAAGATTTCGGTGTTGCATTTATTCAATTATTCCACGTTGGTTTTTTAATTTCAACACAATGTAATATATGGTTTTAAATTTAGGTGACGATACGACATCTACTTGACTTTAAAACTCAACTACTCAAGAACAACAACTTCTTAAAGCATACAGTGATCAATACGTACTTAGACAATTTTTCTACCGAATCTACCAATCAAATAACAAAACATAAAATATGTAAGTTTACAATTGTTGAATAATAGAATACAATACGAAATTTTCTAACCATGTTACCTCACTCAGTGACCAAATGAACAACACTATTAACGTTACATCCTTGTAGCCTTTTGTTAGAAATAGTGCAAACTCATTGTCTACTTTCTCAACCAACAATACCTAAGAGGCAGAAGCAATTTCGTACGTTCTTTGTCTTGAATTATCCAAAAAAGCACTTCACCTATTAGAAGACACAACGTTGCCTCACAATTTCATCCCAATCATTCTTTTAGCCACAATAGGGACACATAGTTTGACAATCCCACTTTTTGACGACTCCAATCCAAACTAGACAACAGCCTCTCATTTTTGAAATATCAATAGTAGTGAATTGTTGAGTGCAAATGTATTTTTATCATTTTCTCCATGTCCTTTCTTCTCAAGTCTCAATCACATTACTACTCTATGCGGGATATTTTACACCCTCACAAATCACAATTGAGTGGATCTTCGGTTAGATCGTCTGACTCAACAGATGGTCTAACCGATCCACGAAAAATTATCACTTCTACTGTTCTACAAGTTGAATATTAGTATATTTTAATATTTCGTGAAACGTGTTATCAAAAAAGAACAATAATTTCAATTTTAAGATGTTAAACCTGTAATTAGTTGTACGCATTTCACGTGACACGGCCCACCTCAGAATTACCTACAGGAATATTCCATTAACGCCACCTTTTGCACGTTTACTATTTTATTTGCGAATCTAAGAAAAATGGGTGATCAGCAGTCTCGCTGTTTCCACTAAAATGTCAAAAATACCCTTTTGGATATTTTACCGACGTTTTCGCCGTATTGATTACTTAACTGGTGGTGACTTTCCTCCGGCCAATTGTGTTGTGCCACGTCAGATGACACGAAAGTACCTGGTACCAGGAGATAGTTGTCTAAGTAGGGAGTAATAATATTGCAACCCAACCTCCTTCTTAGTCCCTCTGGTCGTGTTTAGAAGAACACTGCTTTGTCTTGGTCGCGCTGTCTCTGTCGGTTTTGTGAAAGCCCAAATTCAAACCCGGCACCGTTCACTATAACGAGGTTTCGTTTCCGGCGTGATCCCGGTTCGTCGAGGTTGTCTGGGGCTTGGCTCGACCGGGTTCAGTCCAGCTCTCAAGGTCAACTCCTTTTTCTTTTTGTTTCAGGGGATTTGTCTCCGGTTCAAATGAGCACAAGTCAAACGCTTTCTCCTCCTCCTCCTCGGTTCGTGCAGTTGTGAATTTACCGAATTGGACACGATGCAATCAGGTAACGCACTCACCTTGTTTCGCTTATAGTTCATGAGAAAAGAATGATATAGTTACCCTTGATCAGTCAATGTTGAGCTTGAAAAATGCAGTCTTTTTAATTTTTTTACCATTAGATTTGAACGTTATGTTTTTAGGGCATGTTAATTAGAGAGCTTAATTACTCATAATATTTAGTACGTACAGAACCACCCATTTCAACATTCTGTTGTATGATATCTGGTTGTTAATGTAATTAAGGGAGAAAAGCTGCGTTATAATCTTGAATTGGGTTTTCAAAGTCTAATTAGATGTGTTTTTCGTCGCATTGTGTGATCAAGTGAAAGGCCTGTGCTGATCACAGTGAGAAACTGTCTGACATGTATATTATGTTGTGTGTATGAAGGCTCAGGATATAATATTAATGACCTCTTTCAAGAGGCTCAAAGCCGGTGGCTGAAGCCGGCCGAAGTGCTATTCATATTGCAGAATCATGAGAAGTATAAGGTCACCCCAGAGCCTCCTCAACAACCTGTTAGTAAGTGTCCATTCTGTTCTTCTCCACTGTTTATCCATTGAAGTTGTCCTCACTGTTCCCTGGCTTTGCAACAGGTGGGTCTTTGTTTCTTTTTAACAAAAGGATCCTTCGGTTTTTCCGTAGAGACGGGCACCGTTGGCGTAAGAAGAAGGATGGGAGAACTGTTGGTGAAGCACATGAACGGCTTAAGGTTTGTGACAGCAGCCGAGTAGTTGTACTTACTGTTTTCTTTGTGAAATGGTCTGCCTTTCATCACATATTCTCGGCTATTTATGAAATTAGGGATACTCTCGACTGACTAGTATAATAGCAGGACTCTTTCTTTTGCTGTGCTTCGTACTGAGGTCAGTGTAGTCCTATGTTTCAGTTTGAGTAATGATGTTTCATATGCATGATTAGGTTGGAAACGTTGAGACATTGAATTGTTATTATGCGCATGGGGAGGACAATCCGAATTTTCAGAGGCGCAGCTATTGGATGTTGGATCCGTGAGTATGCTTGTTTTTGATGTACATTGCATTTCCTTAATGTGGTATTCTGCTAAAAGGTCTGCTTTTAACATAATTGTTCAAAATTTCATACAAGTGTATGCAATGTATATCTAACCTTCATGGTAACAAACTGAGAAATATATTTTACAATAAGAGTGCAAAGATTCTTAATTTTCATCTTCATTTATGTTATCATGGACGACATATTTTGAATAGATTCCTTTTATACATTTATGTTGCAGGGCATATGAGCACATTGTTCTTGTTCATTATAGGGAAATTAGTGAGGTGAGTCTTCAGAACGTCCCTATAAATAAGGCATATCTCACTCCCACTTTGTATGTAAATGTTTTAGACCAAAGCTGTGCACCTCTTTAATGCGGTGTCCACTGATCCCTTCCATGTTCATGTTAAAGAAACATATTTTAAGCCCTTCCTGCTTCAAGATTTTTATTCCTGAACTTTCCACCAGCATGTGATCATTTTTCAGGACTACAAGTTGCTCCATCAGTGATAACTTATCAGCTTATGTAATGAACAATGAGCAATTTTAGATGAAATTTTACACTGTACAATATGTTTGCCGCTTCTTTTTTCTATTGCATATATTCCAGCAATTGCAATAGCACCTAGTGGTCTGTGGCCTGAGCTTTGTATTGACATTATTGCTTGCAATAATGTATTTCAGGTGAAGCCTGGTACAGGATCGTTTATACAATCACCAGTTTCCTCTTCTTCCCTCAGCCAGAGTCCAATCTCGAATACTACACAACATCCAGGATCTGTCTCCATGATTAGTGAGTTGTATGAACCTTATACGAGTCCAGGTTCTGTAGAAGTTAGTTCAGATCTAGTCATCAAGAAAAATGGAAGAGAGAGCGTAGAGAACTTATATAGAACAGGGGAGTCAGATAGTTCATCTAAGGCTGATGTTAGTCAAGCTTTGCGGCGACTAGAGGAGCAGTTAAGTTTAAATGATGATAGCTTCAACGAATTTGTGGATGATAATCCAGATGGTTCAGATATCCCGGAATACCCTAGTGATCAGTTTACTGCCTTCCATGGACAAGACCATATTGTTCACGATCAGTTCTATAGTGGGCATTCTCTGATGCAAGGGAATGCAGACAATAGTTCAGATATCTTGGATTACCATAATGATATCGTCAATCAGGATCAGTTTACTCCCTTCCATGGACCAGAACACATTGTAAATGATCAGTTTTACAGTGGACGTGCTCAGATGCAAAGTAATGTAGACCTTAGTGGTAAACATCATCAATTAATTGGTCATGAATTTGCAGATGGAAACAAAGAATCAGCATCTTGGAAGGAGGTTCTGAATTCATCTAAGACTTCATCAGTTGTGGAGCCCCAGGAGACAGGCTTGTATACATTGGACAGAAATGTGAGTTTTACTAAAATTTCATAGTGTTCTGTGTTCACATTGTTGTCCTTATTCAGTCTTTTAGTACTCAGATATGTGTGGGAAGGTCAATGAGTTTTAGCCTCTTAAGTTTTGTACATGTTTCACTTATGCCTTGGTTCCATGTGTTCCTTTTAAATGAATGTGGCCATTGATGCATTGTTATTACCAACTGCAACAGGAAAAACTATCTTCATCATTGACTGGTCCAAATGGGGCGTTTGAATATCGTGAGTGCCTAAACTCTGTTAGGAATAATGTGAAACGCTGTATGATTTGCTTTTCTCAGTTATAGGAAAAAAAAAAAAAAAAAGTGGCTTAGCACTGCACCTAATACATACTTTTCAGCCTCTGACAATCTTTGCATGTTACCAGCTTCTTTGTCGCGTCCTCAAGAAGTTGACATTTTCAAGTCTCCATTTTCGTCTGCAATAGAAACACATTCAGACTACTTTACATCATTTTTTGAGCAAGGACAAATGGGAAATCTTGAATCAGATATCAGTTTGACTGTTGCACAGACGCAAAAGTTTACAATCCGGGAAATTTCCCCAGAATGGGGTGATGCCAACGAACCCACAAAGGTATGCTTCTTACTGAGGAATGCTCTCCTTGCTTGTTTAATAAGTGTGCTAGTTTTCGAACATCCTAAAAAACTGCTGCTTAGTGGAGTTCTTATCTAATGGGTCTTTATTTCTGTGCATCACCTTTGATGATATGAATGATAATACAGATTGTTGAGGGGAAATTAGAAATGTTTAGCAGTCCTAATGGCTAAATAAACCCCTGTCAAGTTCAGATTATTCTCACTTGTGTTACTACCAAGTATCTTATCATAGGTGCCTTTAATGCTGCCAACTAGCATTTGGTCTAGTGGTAAGGCATTTCTCTTCAACAATGTGTAAAACAAGTGTTGGAGTTTAGAGCCCAGGTCTTGATAACCAGATATCCAAATATGTTCTCACTTTCAACAAAAGCTAAAATATATACATGTATGTTCCTGTGATGGAGGTTTTGTTTGTGGTAGTCTTTAGACACAACTCAAAGCCCATGTTCAATGCAGGTCATTGTTATTGGATCTTTTCTGTGCGATCCATCAGAATCTGCATGGACTTGTATGTTTGGCAACGTTGAAGTTCCTGCTCAGATCATTCAAGAAGGTGTAATCCGTTGTGAAGCTCCCCCTCACCTTCCTGGGAAGGTGACACTCTGCATTACTTTAGGCAATCGGGAGTCCTGCAGTGAAGTTAGGGAATTTGAGTATCGCGATAAGAGCAGTAGATCTACTCCAAATAATTCACCTCCAAAAGAATCTAGTAGGAGTGCAGAAGAACTTTTATTACTCGTCAGATTTGCTCAAATTCTCTTGTCTGATTCATCAGTGCAGAAAAGAGACACTGTTGAGTCTGAGTTTGTGAGAAAATCGAAAGCTGACGATGATACTTGGGGTAGTATTATTGAGGCTCTCTTAGTAGGCAGTGGAAGTTCATCTAGTACCATATATTGGCTTCTGGAAGAGTTTCTAAAAGACAAGTTGGAGCAATGGCTTTCCTCCAGATCCCAGGGACTTGACCAGACAGATTGTTCCTTATCCAGGAAAGAGCAAGGCATGATACACATGGTTGCTGGGTTGGGCTTTGAGTGGGCATTAAACCCAATACTCGATCTTGGAGTCAATATAAATTTCCGGGATATAAACGGGTGGACTGCACTACATTGGGCTGCGCGTTTTGGAAGGTAAGAGTTATTCTTTTCTCTTTTGATTGTTTCTTGTTCAAGAATGAGCAAAGGAGTAATACACATGGATTGTTGCTTTTTATTTGACTGTCATAACATGATGATATCACAACACAAGGATAAGGAATTAAGGATCACAGAAAATAGTCGATCAAGGTTGTCATTCTTATTCTGAGATCAGATTTACTTTTACCTTTATGACTAAGATTGATTTACTAGGAAAACATATATAATTGTTTGATCTCATATATAGGATAGTTCTTGTTGTGCACCATTGATATGTTGGTTCTTTTTTAATAGGGAAAAGATGGTTGCTGTACTGGTTGCTTCTGGTGCTTCAGCTGGAGCAGTGACTGACCCCAATTCCCAAGATCCCATAGGCAAAACTCCGGCATCTATTGCAGCTATCCATGGGCATAAGGGACTTGCAGGTTATCTTTCAGAGGTGGCACTCACTAGCCATCTGTCATCCCTTACACTGGAGGAAAGTGAGATTTCCAGAGGCTGCGCTGAGATCGAAGCAGAAAAAACAGTAAATAGCATCTCGAAGAGTAGCCTGGAGACTAATGAAGATCAGGCCCCCCTTAAGAACACCTTAGCTGCAGTCCGAAATGCAGCACAGGCTGCTGCACGCATACAATCTGCTTTTCGGGCACATTCTTTCAGAAGACGACAGCAGAAAGACGCTGGTGTTACTATAGACGATTATGGTATCAGTTCAGATGACATACTAGGCCTTTCAGCTATGTCAAAGCTAAACTTTCGTAATCCACGTGATTACAATTCAGCTGCATTATCTATCCAGAAGAAATACCGAGGCTGGAAAGGCCGCAAGGATTTCCTGGCGCTCCGCAAGAAAGTTGTCAAGATACAGGTACCTGATTTCTAACTTGAAGTCGAGATTTACTTGGTTCATCAGCATTATCATATGCAAAACTCACTCAATTCTTGAACTGCAAGACGTGCATATAAATAAAAAATAGTGGAATGATTCATTAAAAATTGGTTTATCAATATCTATTTTGGCAGGCACATGTGAGAGGTTATCAAGTTAGGAAGCACTACAAGGTAATCTGTTGGGCCGTTGGGATTCTGGACAAAGTTGTACTAAGGTGGCGGAGAAAAGGAGTTGGTCTGCGTGGTTTTCGGCATGAGGCAGAATCCACAGAATCAAGTGAAGATGAAGATATCCTCAAGGTTTTCCGCAAACAGAAAGTCGATGGAGCCATTGACGAGGCTGTCTCGCGGGTGTTGTCCATGGTCGAGTCCCCAGAGGCCCGTGAGCAATATCAGCGCATGCTGGAGGGGTACCATCAAGCTAAGGTAAGCAAAATGAAGACAAATGCTTGATGAAAGTAGTGAGTTATCGATCTCCATTTAACTAATGGGAAGTACTTATTTCAACTCTTGCAGGCTGAATTGGGTGGCACTAGTGGTGAAGCAGGAGCACCAATTTCCCTCGAGGATTTCGTTAATATGGAAGACATTGATATGTATCAGTTTCAATGAAGCAAAACTCCAAGTTTCTAACTCATGTTTTCTTCGGTTGACCAAAATTTCTAATCACTTGGTAGATGATGGTTTCTGGATTTGTACATATAAGACCAGTTTATGTAAATGAATGATGATTGATGTGTAAAGGCTTTCCTATTACTCTGTGAATCAACTTCGGCTTTTGTGTAAATTTTTAGACCCAACTTTCTAGTCCAATTATTTGCCTCGTTTCGGCGCCGACCATTATTAATAAAAAGGAATAAAAAGGAGTGCTGTCATGTCGTAGAAGGGAAGGGAAGGGACAACCTCTCATCACGCCACGACCGGCGCAATTGCCACGTGTCTAGCCCAATATGACTTGAAAAACTTGGTTTGTAGAATCTGGAATTGCAGGTTGCAAAAGGCTCTGAATTTGACTTTTCTCTCTCATTTTCTCTGAGATATCCATGGAATCCAAACATCAGAAGAATGTGGAGCTGATTGACGAGGCGATCAAGAGGCTGTTGGAGGAGAGGAGAAACAACAGAGGAGCCTCCGGAGAAGGCGACGACGACCAGCTCCTCCTCTCCCAATTGCTCTCTCAGGTAACCAACCGCCTTGGTTTTTTCATTGCTGTGTTTCCTTACCTGGGGAATATCTCTCTCTTTAGTCTTTACCTCTGCTCTGCAATAGAAATGGCAACATTAATTAGATAGGGTAGCATCCCATTGACAGTTGGAATCAGTGAAAGGCAATTCCGAGGAGATTCAGAAAGCCGAAGCTTCAAACGAACCGGGAGAGGTAACAGCAACCTCTGAAGGTGGTGAATTGGATGCGAAAGATAACAAGGGTGGCGGTGGAGAATTTGACAAACAAGAGATAGTGAGAGAATTGAAAAATTTGAAGAGACAGAACACCATCACTCACTGGCTTCTTTCTGTGTTGGTAGTGCTGACTATAGCTTGGCAAGCCTCAGAGATGACCCTGCTCTTGAAAATGAAACATGGATTGAGCCACCCATTTAGCTGCATTAGGACATTGTTTTCAGGGGGTTCGGATCAAACTGGACAGGATCAGAAGCGAAAAAGCGATGCACTACCTTCTCTCAAAATGCTTGATCTTCCCTCTGTGGAATTACCAGATATTGGCAAAAAACATTGAGCAACATTTTAAACTGGAGTTAATGAAGACTCGAAGAGAGTTGATTGATCTGCTTTGATCATATAGCAGAGTGGAGCCTAGCTAGCTAGCATCTCATTTATGTTTTTCAGTTGATGTTTGTGAAAAGTTGTTGCCTACTTTTGTGTACAGAGGAAGCTCAAGGAGCACTCGTTTGTTAATTAGTTTTTCACCCACTCATCCGGATTAGCAAAACACAAAACCTCGACATTTCAGATAAAATTGAAAATGCAAATAGATAAACATCTTTGAATCCAAGAGACAGAAAAGCACCGAAAATAAACAAAACAGAACAACTATAACGATCAATGTGTGAGTAACCAGAAAGAAAACAAAGAGTACGAACCTGGCAGACACCCTAAAGCTCCACGGTTCATGTCGAAAACTGAGTAGTAATGATCCACGAATGCTTTCGCCACTGTCCATACCAGCCGCAGCTCCTGATCCCCGCCTTAAGGCTCTCTAAACTCAGAACTGCCGAGTCCTCTACCAGCTGATCAATGATCGATCGTCCAGCATGTTTATATCCTACTATATTGTGTACATTGTCTCCTCAAGTTTGCTCCAATAATACTCTTACTGTATCAATTTAAAACACGGTAGCCCTAGTCAGCGTTTTATTGGATCAGCATATTTAGCTGCAACTATATATTGCATTATTGCTGCCACTTATTCGCAATAATCTTATAATCTCCGGCAACTGCTGTCATATATGTATAGCGGCACTGGCTTGTGGCTTTCGATTGTGAACCTTGTGATCAGATCCGTAATAGAAGTCAAGTTGCATCTTTGCTTTGACAAAAACATATATATAAAAAGATTAACTTCAAGGCTATGCCCAAGCTCCAAGGCCCCCAACAGGATATCCATGCTTGGGCATGTCACACGTGTCTAGAAATTGAGTTAGAATAGAAGGAATGGGATGAAAGAACTGAACTCAGAAAGATGACAATTTAGCAAAATGCAAGTCATACCAACATGTAAGGACCAAGGAAACTTTCTTAGTCTCAAACCCCCAATACTGTGTTCATTTAGATAATTGCCCAGTACAGGTAAAATGTCATCAAATCAACCAATAACAACCATAGTACCATACCATACCATCAAATCTTTAAATCTCAGAAACAAAACACTAAACTTGACAAGAAAGTTCAGACTCTCCATCTGATTCGAAATGTCTAGAACTAAACATAAGCAGAGAGGGCACACATAATCCCACCAGTTGTTGAACGTGGGTGATCAACCTTTGTCTTCATGCGTAGTTCAATCGGAAAATGTCATTGAAAACGTAAAAGCTTCCTTGTGGAGTAGGCATCAGATGGAACATCTGCCAAAAGAAAAAAACAAATTAGGAAACATATGATTTGTAATGGACCACAGAATGAAAAAAATAGGTAGAGAAGATAAATGTAATCCTATAGAAAAGGTTATCACAAAGGAACTTATTTCAACCAAAACAAGAGTGGTCAACATCAACGAGTAGGATATTACACAGAATTGTTAAAAAATAATTCTGACAAACTGGCAAACTTGCATCATTTAGTAGTTATTCTAAATGTATGCCCTAACAAAGTTTATACCCATGTAAGGTCTTTTAGAAGTGACAAAAATAACACAAATACAAAACCAACTATAAGACAAAAGCAACTAATACTAATACAACAAAATGTATGAAGTGATGGCTCTAATTTGCATTCTAGAGGTTAAAGCGAACAAGCAGCAGAATGGAGATCTTAGTCTTTTGTGTGGACTCCACCATAAGACCAAAGCAAGGGGGACAGAGGTGAAAAATAAATAACTCAGTGATCAGGGCTGAATGCAAAGTAAAAGTAGCTGTTACTGTAGCTGAATTATGTCAAAGCACGTTCAATCAATGATATATACCAACACCACCACAATCTGCTACTCAATCACACACATAGCGACACCATGATTGAAGCAGGAAGACAAAGGAACCCAACTCAGTTAAAATAAGCTTTAACCAATGTCATTGAAGGGAAGTGTTTCAACCATTTTAATTCCACTGTTATTTTTATGCCCTAACCGTTGTCTAAGACCAGTGTAGAGAAAGTGGTGATGTAAAGCAAAAGGCAATACAAGATCCTTATACCTACAAAGCAATTAAACCAAAACCAAAAAGAGAGAGAAGATGAATAGAATCCTAAATTCGAACAATTATTAACAGTCATATTATTGATAAAAATAAAACTGTTACAAATGCGTAAAACAAAACGATTGGGCTTTCTGACTTAGTTTTCAACTTATACAATTCAGACCCCAAAAAACAGGGCTACTGTTCAATCAAAACTATATTCAATAGCAAGCGTCTTCGCAAGGATAGAGAGAACAAAGAATTTTTATCAAGCCAATTTGTGTATCTTCCACAAAACCTCAATTTGTTCTTCCCCTTTGAAGCAGAAGTCAAGAAGATCATATGAAATATTAAATAATAATAATAATCAGAATATATAATTAATGTGTTTTGATCTCTTGGTCACCATTCACCATGAAATTCCATGATCCCACCAACCTCTGGACCACAATGGAGCACTCAAATTTCTTTCAAATCTCATTAAAGTATGTTAAGTTTCAGAACTATTGCCACCTATTCAATTTTGATCCACCGGTAGGTGGGTAAATGGTGACCCAAAAGATCATAACTGCAAATTATTAGATATGCACAGTTATTAATTCAAAAGCAATTCAATCTTATCTTGATGCACACATAACCAGAAAGAAGAACCAAACAAACACCAAACTGGGCATAGAAAACCCTACATTGACATATATGGGCACATATCACACCTCAAAAGCAAAATACACATAAACCAATGAAAAACTACACAATCCATCAACCGAATAACTAACTACACACTCATCCCTCTTTGCTAGTTACTGGCACGATAGGCTGTACATGATCTTCGAAATCTACACAGTCAAATCATAGCATAACACTATAAGCGCGCACAGCGAATCCGACTGATAATATACACAAGCCACAAACAGCACACCATCTCATAAATCAAACAATGAAACGATGCATCAAATTCACTAATGGTTTGCATCCTCACGCTTCAAGGCTAAACCTAGAGCACAGAAGTCAAAATCCTCCCAATCTCAACCTACAACCTAAAAATCACGATTCTACTACTAGCAATCAAATCGTCACAAGATCAACAGTCGCAGACATCAATCAGCAACAGATCAAAACCCTAAGAGAAACGAAATCTCAAAACCGTAATGAAATCGAAAAGATTAGGAGTGAAGAGGAGGACCTGGCTGAACTTGAGGGCGTGCTGTTCACCGGCGAGTTGGAGATTGCCGCTGACGAAGACGAGCATGCCGCCGGCGGGGCCAGAGGGCTGGCAATCGACGGTGGTGATGCTGTGCTGGCACTGCTGGAAAGGGAGGCTGGTGAGCTTGGCAACGATGTTCTGTGAGCCTTGGATCTTCTGGCCCTCGAAGGTCAACATGGAGCCCTCCTGGTAGAGATTGGCTAAGGCAGCGCGGTTGGAATCGAAGAGCGAGTAGTAGTGCTCCACGAATGCCTTGGCCACCGCGTCTGGATCCATCTCCGCCGCACCTGATCGCCGCCGCCGCCGCCGAAAGAAGGGTTGGGGAGAGAGAAGAGAAGAGAAGACGAAGCCGCAGAAGCGAGTTGGGGACCGACTCAAGTGAAGGGTTTTTTTTTTTTGAAAGAAAGTGAAGGGATTTTATTCCTTATAGTTTTTTTTTTTTTTTTTATTTAACCTACTGGATCGGTCACACACCACGGTCCTTTACTCCTTTATAATATTTATTTTTCACTCTTGCGTGGGTACAACGCTGTTTTTCTTTTTATTTTATTTTTTATATTAAAGACATTAAAAAAAGAATACAATAAAAAATAAAAATAAACCAAGCGAATACACTATATAACATATTTTCAAGAAATGAGTCTTGGTTCAAATATTATAATATCATGTGACAAACTAACCAAATCAGAGATATTATAATAATAGTTTAACACAAATTATGATATCTATACACAGAGTGAACACATTGCGTTAATCTATTTGTTTGATCTTAACGCATCATGTTAATCTCGTGAAATCTCTCAAAGAATCCCTTAGTACAAAGCTTTTAACACATTTTGTTGGACATTCCCAAGGTTTGTCCCCGGAGCTACACAAATATTTGCGAGTTTGAAAAAAAAAAAAAAAACTATTTCAATGCACTTGGTAGTAAAAAATTTTGGATATAACAAGAAATACTCTCTCTTTTTCTTTTTCTTAGAGCAGTACAAAGTGTGTGAGAATGATGAGAGCCTTCACAAATTATCAACATTGCATAGCTACATCAATTCTACAATGAATCAAACTTTACATCAAGTCTAAGACAGAATCAAACTTTTGTAACTGATAGGGAGGAAACCCCGAAAGCAAAAGAATCTGATTACACATCTTTATTAACTTTGTAATATACATTGTGCATTCTCCATCTGCTTCCCAATAAAGCTACAATTACTCCTCTCTGCCAAATCAATCTATACAATACACTGATACTCAGAAAAGGGTGATATATCTTCAATCACTGCAACTTCTATTATTACATTTGCGATGGGAATATGCAAACCCAGTGCTTCCTATTCACTACACAAGGCTTGTACTTCTCTCACTTTAAAGTAGTTGGATTCAGGATCTCTGGAACTTAGAAGTTCCATGTTAATGACCAACTTCAGTGAAAGGCATGGAGATCGATCGACTTTACAAGGAAAAATGAACCAGCTTTGAATCTGGTAAGGGATATGTGAACAGAAAAACCTCAAATCCCAACTAATCGAGCAGGGCTCCTATATACACTCTCTGCTACTAAGGAAATGCTATCCTGCAAAAAGTAAACAATGTTGTCAGTTCCTGACACCACTTGAAATGATTTTATACAACTTCCCACTTTTATCTTCTATTTGTTACTCAGATTAAACTAAATCTTTGAAGATAAGGAACTCACTACTGGGAAAACTCTGAATCCATTTACAGTGTCCTGGGGAAGAGATGCTTGTGCCAATGCCATCAGCAAGTCCTCATCGATTGAAGTCCTCTCTACAAAGTACCTTTTGCAGGAGAATGGAGAAAACGTGAAACTTCTCGATAAAGCTGTTCAGCTTCAAATGGTTTAGAAACATATCCATCCATTCCACACCTTGTGCATTCCTCATGGGTGGCCTGAATAACATCTGCAGTCATGGCCAGAATGGGTACATGCCATGATAAAATATTGTCATAGTCCTCCGCAGAAACCTTGCCATGTTGAATATTATTGCTGACATTGCGTTCTATGTCGCGTATTCTCCTCGTAGCTTCAAAACTGTAGGGGAAAAGAAATATAAGTTATAGATTTAGTGCCTAAATAAACCCATGATAGCTAAACTGTCATAACTAAACACAAAGTTAGCAAAGCATTAATAGTGTTTCTATCTGAATGAATTTTGAAATGTTGGCATGGTTTTCAAAAGTTATCTCCAAGCCATGACTCATAAAATTAAAAGCTTCAGAGCCAGAAGTATCACATACCCATCCATTTCCGGCATCTGGATATCCATGAAGCAGGCATCAAAACTATGGGGTGGTGTAAGCAGTGAGATTGCCTCTTTACCGCTGTCTGCACTCTGCACTGTAGCCCCATACTTTTTCAAAGCACCAGCAGCTACTATGAGGTTCACTTTATTATCATCCACAATAAGAATTTTTCTTCCAAGTAGAAGATTGCGGAGAGACAAACTTGGGAGCTCACCATTCCGTGTATTACCCTTGTTACCAATTCCCATGGCTCTTTGTAGTGAGGCAGCAAGCATACTTGCCCTGAGAGGCTTCATGATAATACTTGGCGTACAGACACCTGAATTCACAAAGCTTGTTCTGCAACTGCTTATAGAATTGGCAAGAAGGAACAGCTTAGGAGGAACCGGACATTTAAGTTTCTTTAAGTTATCAATAAAGAGAGCTGAACTGCGTGAATCATTATCCCAAACCTCCTGTTCAACAAGGACCATATTTATAGTTGTATTCCCAGAGCTTATGCAAGACAAAGCCTGCTGCAACTCAGAAGCGACTTCAACTCGAATTCCAAGCCTTTGGATATGATATCTTGACATCTTGGCCCTCACAGGTCTGTGATCCACAACCAATGCTGTCATGCCATGAAAGTCTGAGGATGCAGCATTTGCTTGGCTGTTGATTTGCTGGATCTTAAATTCATTTGAATCACAGCGGGCTTTGGCGAAAACAGCGGTAAATGTAAATGTGGAACCAACCTTGGGAATGCTCACAAAACCAATCTCCCCTCTCATGAGGCCAACTAAACACTTGCTTATGCTCAGTCCAATTCCTGTGCCACCATGTGTCCGTGAGATAGATGGTCCCACCTGCATAAAAGGAGTGAAAACACGAGATTGGGCTTCTAGAGGGATTCCAACCCCTGTGTCCTCAACAGACACAATAAGATTGATGACATCAGACGACGATGAGAACGAGCTTGCAGATCCCTCTTCACTGAAACCCCTAAATCCTTCCCAGCTGCGGCGTTTATCCGCAACAGGGAACCCACTCAAAGTGTTTTTCGATGATGATTCAGTCTCAACGTCTATCGAGTCAATCAGCTCCTCAAACAAATGGACAGTGACAAAGATGTGTCCTTTCTCTGTGAACTGCAAATTAAATGATCAATCAATACACTATTTACTTAATTTCAGTTAAAAATAACCCATTTCCAGTTACTAATCAAGTCTAAAATATAGCATGCCTAGAGCACAAATCACAAGAAGATATCCAAAGAAGGTCAAACAAATGATGCATTCAATTTATGGTTTTTGATCAATAAAGATGGAGTGAATTTCAGCCAAAAGGGATATTATATTTTGGCCTGACCAGTCAAATTATTTAAGTGTAATTTGGTGTCAGAAGTAGATGATCTTTTGAGAACCAGC
The DNA here is from genome assembly GCF_958449725.1 of Rosa rugosa. Taxonomy (NCBI): domain Eukaryota; kingdom Viridiplantae; phylum Streptophyta; class Magnoliopsida; order Rosales; family Rosaceae; genus Rosa; species Rosa rugosa. The sequence continues at coordinate 11,061,518 of NC_084824.1, read as the reverse complement.
ACTTACTTTGATCGAATTCCCCATGAGATTGGTAATAATTTGCCGAAACCTTCCAGGATCACCAATAAGCATTTCAGGAACCTGATCTGAGATGTATACTCCCAGCTGCTCTTCCCCAAATTTGATCATGCAAATCAAAGAATTCAGTTATTAGGCAGTGAACAAAAAATTGAATATAAAAAAGTGGAGGATTTTTTTTTTTTTTCTTGCAGGAAGGGAAATGGTGATGGAACTATCATTTACCTCCACTCCTTTTTCTTGAGACTTCCCAGAAAACAGTGACAAAACATCATCCAAAATTGCTCGCAGATCAAAACGCACTGCCTCGAGCTCCAGCTTACCAGATTCAATTTTTGCCTGGTCCAAGACCTCATTTATAAGTGAGACTAGGGCTTTTCCACTACCCTGGGCAGTTCTGACATAATCTTGTTGAGTTACATCTAGATCTGTATCCATAAGCATGTGCAACATACCTGTAAAATCAACACATTTTTTAGGGTCATCAAACTTGCTCATGGCCTATAGTTTTGTTCTAAATAATTGAGCAATGCATGGACATCAGAAAACAGATAACAGGGGCAGTCTCACAAACTCACCTAGGACACCGTTCATTGGGGTTCTAATCTCATGGGATACAGTTGCAAGGAACTACAGAGGAGTGAAATTTGATTAGGCATAGTAGAAGTCTGGAAAAGATCTCAGCTGGATTAACTAAAATCATTTAGTACCTGAGATTTGGCAACATCAGCTGCTTCGGCCTGTTTCTTGAGATCGCTCATTTTATGGAAATCATCTTCCACTTTGGCAATCCTATTTACAGTTGCATGAAAAATATGCCCAACAAGCAACGCAATCACAAGGATCCCAATTGAAGTTGTGATGGCTAACCACGGCCACGGTGGCTTATGTTTGAATCTGCACAAAGAAGAAACTTGGCTTCTGAATACAATTGACTTTCTGAAAGTTGAGGTGCCTTGGAAATTGTGCAACTGTTATAAGTGACAAGGAGGCGTAATTTTCTTACAAAACAAACCAAACCAAATTCACTTATTCTCACCCTCATGAACTTAGGGACATCATCACCTTTATGGGTTTACATTTCTTGGCATCACACTTTTACCAGAGACAGAGAGGTCTATTGACATGGTAAGTTCAACCCTAAAATTACTAAGCAGAAGGATTAATAATTACCTGCAGTGCATCTCATGCCTCCTTAAGGGATCTCCAAAATTTAAGGTACTAATATGCCGCAATCCATCATCTGAAACATTTGAACCATACATGCTGATTGGCTCCGAATGATTGGTAGTATCATACACATTGACAAGGATAGTTTGCTTGCTTGCAAGTTGTTGAAGTAACTTCTCCACAAGTGACTCAATATGAAAGATTCCGCCTAGATACCTGGTCAGCAGAAGCAACAGAATTACTGAAGCTTATCTTGGATTATAACAAAATGAATATTCTAAGTTGTCTGAACATTTAATGGCAAAGACTCTTTTTGCAGACATCATTCACCTATTGAACTCTGGAAACTTGCAATACAAATTTTTATTTATAATATGTTCTCTATTAAAGAAAGCATACCCATCGGTTGCTTGAATTCTTTCATTTGGAGTTGCATTTGAAGGTAGATCTCTCTTGTAGACAGCAAAGGTCAGTATTACTCCAAGCCTATTAGTTTTAAGCAGCCGAAATGGAGCAGTCAAGACCCCCTTTCCTGATTCTCTTGCGCGCAACACATTATCTCGATCTTCCTGTTGGAAAGTAATTGAACAGAACCATATGATTAAAGATCACTAATAAAACCACAACTTTTTCCTATGTAGTTGTGAGACGACATTGATAATGTTAGAGAGCTAATCTATAAACTATGAGTTGAACATTCAGATCAATTTTTTCAGGCTGTTCAGAAGTACAATGGCACTGTGGTCCAAGTTTTGAGACATAATCACCTACACAACAATAAAGCTAAAAATCCGTTGATATGTTTGAGATTGCATATTGTTGAGAAATGAATTATGACAAGTGGAAAATGAAGAAATATCTAGAAAGAGAATTACCTTCCCAGACAGCATATCGAAAGAAATGACATGTGCAACAGTATCCTGAGCAAATATGACAGGAGCATATTCTTCCTGAATTGGGGGTGGCTCCAGCAATTCTGGGGTATAGTCATTCTTATGGACTTGGTCGTGTTCGAGGGTATCCATTCTCTTGATAGTCCAGCCTTGCTGCTTCTCAAATTGTTCTTTCTCCGAGTGGAGCACCCTTACAGCATATGCCACGCCACTTGTAAGAGGTCTCTCAAAAGCAGTTCTTTCAGTGTACCTCGCAAAAGTTCTCTACACGTTCACAAAGTTAGATGTTCTACTGACTAGATGATAGTTCTATTATCAAAGGTAAACAAACTCAGATCTGGTACTAAATACATTAAATTAACAATCTGTCAAGAAAGGCCTAATGAACTCTTCAAACTTAACATCTTCAATCAAATCCCCCACATGACATAAGTTCATCAACCAAGGCAATGAATGTAAACTAGTTAAATACCAGGAAAACACTTGATTAATTACTCCCATGAATCGAAATTTGAGTGAACATGAAGCTCAAGAACAATGTCTCAAAAAGCGACTGGTGAATTTAAAAGCAACTTCCTTCAGATTTGGTAGGAATGATTTTAGTTACCTGGTCAATTGCAGATGGATACTTGCCGTGGTGGAATGTGGAGATCAGAATCGACATGGCCTGAATATGGTTCATGCTCACATTAAACTGATCCTGCAACATCCTTGCTCTCTCATCACACATACTCGTAAGAGTCTCTTTCCTCTTCTCACTAGCCACTGAGCTCATGTAGCAGAAGCTCCAAAAGCAAGCAATAGTCCAACCAACCACCCAGGAAACCAAGACCCTCTTCCACCAAGTCTTGGACCCAATATACTGGTAGTAATGATGGCGGATCTTAGTAATGTTCAATGGGATCTTCTCCCACAATTTGAGGGCGCGGGCGCCATCACCAAGCAAACTACCACTCTTGGTGTCCATAATTGCACCATTAAGGTACCAATTCATGGAAATCACAGATACAATCCAGCAACATAGCATCCAAAGTAGATGCCCCACTTTTAAACCGAACCCGAAGACATGAAGCAAACTCATCCACAGGACCACCCAACCCAAGTTAGCTAGAAACAGTGCCAATATGATGATGAAGTGACTCTAATGGGGGAATTAAATGAAACAGAGAGTGAGAGTGAGAGGCCAGCTATCAAAAATCTACAGGAGCTGTCTAGCTAAACCCAACATTAAAAAATACAAAAACTCCCAAACATGGAAGAACAATACCTACTACCACTTGCAAATTCAGGCAGGTCTATAAAACAAACAACTTCAAACTCTGTCTTTCATTCACACACTACTAGCAACAAAGAATCCAAAAGATTCTGGCTGGCTTTTAATCCTAAAGCCCAAATCAAGCAATGGGCCAAACCCAGATTCCCAATTTTAGTAATCAAATCGCAAACCCCCAACACAGAATCTCAGTTAGTGAAGAGTAGGCCTTAAATTCATGAAATCCCACAAGCACAAGTTGAAGCATGTAGCTGAGGTTTGACTCTCAAGTAAACCAAGCTGTAGAGATCTAGCACTATAAGGGCACTATAAGTAATAAAGAGGGAGGTATAAGAAGAAGAAGAAGAACAAGAAGCTGAGAACTGAGGATTCATGGGCATTTAAGAATGAAGAAGAATCTGTGAGAGAAAAATGAGAAGAAGAAGAATATGATGGTAGAAATGTCTGCTAGCACAGGCCCTTCTCTATCTATCCAAAACATCCACCCAGGAGAAAGAAAGAAAGAAAGAATTAAAAATTCCCCAAAAAAAAAAATGTGACATAAATTATCACTACATTTGACAAAATTAAGGGGGGCAGTAAAGTTGTAGTTCCCACTCATCAAAAATCAGTGCTTTTTCCAACTTTTTTCATTGGGTTCACATCCCTATCAATCCAATGCCAGTAGACAAATTCTACACGCTAGGCCAAGTCGTTACCTCTGCGCGTTTGTATGGCTGTACTTCATTTGACAAAGGTGCCCTTGCATCGGAGTTAAATTTTCGGCGATGCCACTGGGTCCGTCCTTTTGGTACCAAATCGCATTAGATGCCCGGTACTTTTCCCAGAGCTACCATTAGATGACCATTAGTCAAAAGAGTTGGTAAAGAGAGAAAGGAACCTCTAGGAGTTGCTATTATGCTCTAAACCACTATTTGGGTGCAGGCTCTGCGTTTTTTATTCTCTTTTGTGCATATTAGATTGGGGTTGATAGATCAATCTTGTTTTATCCTAAGTTTATTATATTGTCATCAATTTACCATTGCGTAAGAGAATAATATATACATACACTCTACTACTATATAATATAATATGAGAATTATGCAACGCACAAAATAAGTGCAAATTAATATATATAATAATAATAATACATCGTTGTTACAAACATATTTTTTGTATAGTTATCGTTTGTTGATTCAGTGAATTGATCCGACTTGTGAATCTGAAAATGCAACATGAACTACTTTTAAAAGTAATCTGCCTAACTATAGTATCTATTTTGAACATAAATTGATGGATAAGAATGAGTTAATGGTCTGATTCACTCAAAACAAAAAAAATTGAATAGTCTGATCTCCCAACTCAAAATCTACTTCACTACTATTAGTATTGTTAGTATTAGAAAAAAGCAAAGCTAAGCTAACAAGTTAAATGGAAAAGTTAAAACCCCACCGAGACTAAAAGAGTTTTGTTAGTACTTGTGAAGTCGTAATCTCCCTAAAACCTTAGGTTAATAGAGTAGGTATCTTTCTTAGCTTTTGTTTTTTAATGAAATTTGTTTACCATGGAAGAAGCAACAAAAGCGTGGCGTGGCGAGGGAGGCAAATAAGACCGGTTAACAAGGGCAAAACCATCATCGAGGGCAAGGGAGGAGAAGTAGTTAGACGACAACAGTGGCATAAGGGGTAAATAAATGGAAAAGCAGGGGTGGGTGCGTAAGGGGCACTTTAATCAAGGCTTGTCACGAAGTGATTAGGCCATCACTACTACCCACTTCGGAGCTCTTAGTGACAGCGACGCCCCACGTCAGCGCACCGGTTCTCTCTGGCGACGCCCAATGGGATCATGCGACGTGTAGTTTTCATAATGGGGGTTGGGGTGCTACGTGTCACGTGTGGGGAAGAGGATGGAAAATGAGGTGCATCTCTGTACCACGTGGACGGAAAGCCTCTCTGGGTCGGGTTTGGACACCCTTGTCGGGTTCTGCAAACTCACCACCACCGTCTGTGTCCGGTACGGTTCTCAATCCTTTTGAGTTTTGATCAGCCGTGAACTGTGAGTTTGTCTTTTCAATGGTTTCAAAAAATTTCAATATTGGTGATTTTCTTGTAAATAAGGGGGAGTCAAGCTAGGGCCGACCATTGGTGCTCGAAACTTTGTTTTAGAACATAAAAGAAAAAGAAAAAGTATAATGTCGAGAGTTAAAAAGAATGGATAATCCTCGTATTTATGAGTCAATCAAAATTAGTAGTAATAATTTTGAATCATTTTTCATCACCCCGTGCCATGTATCATTTGTCGGTGATATTAATCACTGTGTTAGAATTTTGTCTTTTTTACAAGAGTTTGAAATTCTGCCCGCATTGAATTTACCAATTGAAAAAATTGAACGTAACATGTTATAGTCCACTAAGATTTCCATCTTCATATAGAGGAAAATGTGATGTCCTTGTACTAGTACACTGCATAGTTTTGATGCACGTAGCCGAAACTCACCAAAAAGTTCTCATGTCGGACAAGAAACTTTAAGAAAGAAAGAGTTTATAATGAATAGTAGCTATTATTGTAGATTTTTCTCTCTCTCTCTTTGAAACCCACTCCGTGCCCTTGAGAGTCAGTGGCACTGCTCACCCTTTATGGGTGCTTCCCTGAGCTATGTCTCAGATCTGGGGCTTCTGCCTCTTGTTTCTTCTCTTTTTTTCTCCTTCGGTCTCCCTCCCTTCTCTTCCCATCTTGCCCCAATTTTCTTTCTGAACTTTAGCCCCAAATTTGCTCTAACCCATTCCTCACCACCCATCACTTTATTTTACCCACCATCTCTCATCTCCAGATCTTGTTGCCTGGATTTCTTCTATTCCATTTCAAATCGGTACCATGGCTTGATTCTTGCAGTGGCTTCTCTCAAACGCGATTTCTCGCATCTCAATCGGAAGATAGGTAGAGCTTTGGCTCGGGTGCATGCACCACCTCCTTCTATGTTCTATTTTCGGGGTCTCTTGGCTCCTCCTGATCTGGGTTTCGTTTGCCTAGATTTGTTCTCTAAGTTGTGGCTGCAAATCTCATGTTATGGTGCAAATTTGTACTGTGGGGAAGAGGATATATCTGTGTTTAGATCCTCTTTTTTCTTCTGTTTTTCCATTTTCAGGGTTATTTTGTTCGGGCTTTGGTGTTGGGGTCTCCTTACAAGCTGCAATTTTGGAGTTCCATGTACGAATTCAGCTACGACGGCCATGGTGGACGTTGGTGGTGCTGGATTTGTGGCGGCTGAAGAAGATATGGGCTTTGTTTCTTTATTTCCTTCTTTTTTTCTTTTGCTTTAGGTTTTCAGCTGTTCTTTCTTTTCTTTTGATTTCTCTAGTCTTGCTTGTTCTGGCAGTTGACTATGTGAATCATGCTTTGCAGACTTCGTCTGTATTGGGCTGTGTCCCTTGTACTGTTGTTTGGCCTTGGGCCTTGTTAATTGATGCTACCTTCGACCAAAAAAAAAAATAGTAGCTATTTGAGTTAATAAGCAAGAAATAAATGTACTTAACACGTTAAATATCTTTTAAGTCTAAAAGTGTATTAGTAACCGTGCGAACTAGTAATAATAATCAATATAATTCAAATGCAATGATCTTGATTAACAAATTTCATCCTAATATAAGAGTAGTATAAATCTTAAAATGGTTAATTGCAAAATGATTTACATTAGGTTTTATCGTAAAAATGAAAAAGGCAAAATGATTGGCAAGATATAATAGTTAGCTATGGAAGGTATGATGTTGTTTTTCTTGGCCAAGAAAGGGAAGTACTAAACCCCATGATGATTTTCCAAACTGAGGCATTTTATAAAGGGTCCTTGACCCAAAGCACCAAAATAACAAAAAATTATCCCACTTACCCCAGCAACAGATTTTTGTTCCCACACACACAATTTAACGCAAAATGACCATTTTACCCTCAACTCAATTAAATAACTACAACCACTGCCACTCAATATCAATCTCTTTCTGGTCCCGATCTCTCTCTCTCTCCCTCCTTCCCCACTTCCTACTGACCTCCGGCTCCGACGCACGAGCCAGGCCGTTTCCGGCTCCGACGCTCGACCCACGCAGCCTACCTCTCTCTTCCAGACTCCGGTGTCGAGGACCAACCCGTCGGTGCTGCGCATCTCCGGCGTCGATCCACTCCCCGATCTTCACCTTCACGCGACGTTGAGTTCTTGCCCAGATTCCGGCGTTCGATCCACTCCGCCATCTCCTTGGCCTCACCGAGTGTTCGATCCACTCCGCTGCGCGTCACCGACGTTCGATCCACTTTGCCGTTGCTCCGGTGTCGTATCCTCCAGTGCTAAATGCAGGCCGGTGGCAGAGGAGAAAGGAGAAAGATGATTTGGCCAATTTCGCAGCTCCGGTGCCCAAATTAGGACGTGGAGTGGAGGAGGAAGGCATCTGGGATGCTGACCCGTCGTGGCAGAAGTTGCCGCACCGGAGGATTAATTAGAGGTCACTAGTTCCTGGGTGCCCAGATTAGTTTATGGGTCCACAAATCAGTTTCTGGTTTATTTGTTTTTTTTTTTGGTAAAATAGAAAGAAAGAACAAAGAAAAAAAAGTTTTATTAGGGGTTAATAGACGTCTATTGGGGGCCAATAGACGTCTATTCGGGGCAATAGATGTTTTAAATTGATGTAATCTCTCGTTTTTTTTTCTTTAATCAAAGTTTTATTTCTGTAATTTTAAGAAGGTTAGTTCGCATTTCAGTAATCGAAAAGTCTATTGGGGGGGCAATATACGTCTATTGGGGGGCAATAGACGTTTTGAATTTATGTAATCTCCTTGTTTTTTTTCTTTAATCAAAGTTTTATTTGTGTTATTTTAAGAAGATTGGTTCCCATTTCGGTAATCAAGACGTCTATTGAGAGGCAATAGATGTCTATTGGGGGGCAATAGACCTTATTGCTCTTATATTGGGGGGCAATAGGCGTATATTGGGGGGCAGTAGACATCTATTAGGGGCAATACACTGCTGGGGCAATAGACGTCTATTGTGGGGCAATAGACGTCTATTGCTCCTCTATTGGGAGGCATTAGAGGTTTTTAAAAAAATCCGGTGGGCGGCAGCCGGTGACCGGATTCCGGCAAAAGTTGGTCAGAATCCGGCAAAGTTGGCCAGAATCCGGCGACCGGCTCCGGCGAAGTCTCCTATGGTTTCTCTCTCTTCCATTTTCTCTTTGTCTCTCTCTCTCTCTCTAAGTAATAAAGGGGTGAGGGGTAAAATGGTATTTTAAAAAAAATAAAAACAAAAAAAAAATCTTAATGGGGTATTAGGGAAGACTCCCTTAGAGTGTATTGGGTAAGAGAGAATTAAAAAAACTTAAGGGGTTAGTGGGAAAAAATCCCTAGAAATGGGATAAATTGACAAAAACCCTTTTATAAACAAGTTGGAGCAGTGAGGGTTCACAAATATCAATGAGTGTAGTAAGGGTCTTCTTAGAATTACTATTATAATCTACCCAATAGTGACTTATATAATTAGATTTATAATTATTGTCCAAAAAATTTAGGGTTTAAAACTTTTTTTTTTTTTTTGATCAGGTAGTTAGCTGTTAGTAACTCACACACCCATGCAGTGGTATCCCAGCGCCAGGACACCTACACCGACATTGCGGCGAAAGCCAGGCAAAGCCAGACTAATCAACTGCATTGCAGACGCACGAATCCAAAGGATTCCTCAAATCTGCTGGCCACGGGATGGAGCTGGGATTCGAACGCTAGACCTGGGGGTTCCAGACTAGGCCATTCGACCAACACACCACACCACGTGGTTTAGGGTTTAAAACTTGGATTTGCAATTTAACAAGACCATGCAATCATGCATCATCAATAAGAAAAAAAACAAAAAGAAAATTATACAAAATTTCAAGAATTGTAGTTTCGTACTAAAACTTTATAAACTACCCGAATTGTATATATGAATGTTAAGTGTCTATGTGGCATGTGTAAATCCTATTTGTTATATTAAGCATAGAAGTAGATTTGTAATTTAAAAGGTCATACCACAAAAAGAATAACCGTAAGGAAAAAAATGATAAAAATATCTTATCCTCAAAGTTTGTACCAAAATCAGTATCAAAACTTATTAGAACATGCACTCCCCTAATAGATCTGTCAAATGATCGTGTAAAGTCCCCCACACACTACAAGTATGTCTACAAGTCTACAACTATAAAAAAAAAAAAAAAATGCACTTATTATTGAATCAGACACCTAAATTGGCCAAGTTGTATTTTGCCAAAAAGAGATTAATCAATATCGGCTGCTTGTAGCAGATTTACCAGTATTGACGTGCTCTTAGGGCTTAGGCTACGTTTAGTTCACAGAAAGTAAATATCAGGAAATGAAATCCGGCGTTTGAGATACAAAAGGAAATGAAATACTTTCCTGAATAAAAGAAAAATAAGGGAGAAAGTGGTTTCTTCCAAACACTAAGGCCTCGTTTGTTTCGCGGATTTGAGGACTTGGCCACTTGGGAAAGGAAAGTTATTCATTTCCTTTGTTTGGTAACCACAAAGTCCGGAAATGCTTTCCTGACATAGAGGAAAGTTGGGGGTAAACTCATTCCACTCAAACTTCATGGGATTGAGTTTCCCATCCCATTTCCCAGCATTAATTGCTTGAGTACCCTTGGTAGTATTGAAAATTCATTCTAGGTTGTTTTTATTTTAAAATAGAAGATATTATTGAAACATTGATATATTTTTACTTTCATTTCCTGCACCAACCAAACAACGGAAGGGAAATCAAATGGTCTTTCCTGGATGTTTTCCCTGCTTTACCAAACACATGAAAGGAAATCTGACAGGAACTTTAGGGCACGTTTACTTACTTGGAAGGAAAGGGAATGATTACGGGGTAAAAACATTCATGCGTTTACTAACACATAAAGGAATCGGAATGATTCCGGGTAAAAGAATTCATGCGTTTACTAACACATGAAGGAATCGGAATGGATGTAGGTCTCACCTCCTTATCAGGAATCGATTCCTGAATACTCAGGAATTCGATTACGAAGGGGGGAGATGGGTTTAGGAATCATTCCTCCGGAATCAATACCGATTCCTTTCTTCTCCTATTCCACTTGTCTCCGATTCATGATTATTTTCCATTCCAAGTAAGTAAACGTGCCATTAGTTTCCCTTCCCCACGGGAAAGACAAGGGAATTGATTTCCCTTCCGTGAACCAAACGAGGCCTAAAGGAATCACTTTCCCTCATTTTTTCCTTGCATTTATTACTCACAAAACATTATTTTATTCCATTAATTACAAACTTTTTAAAAAATTTCCTAATGTTATCAAACATCGGAATTGAAAGTTCTTGGGAAATTTTATTTCCCTGCTCATGGAAAAGACAAAAGAATTATTTTCCATTCCGTGAATCAAACGAGACCTTATAGTATTTTGAACTTCCCAGAATTTACTAATCATAACCTACCAAAGCAACGACCTAATAACGAAATTAGGTACAGTAAATGTGTAGTAGAAATAGTTGCACATTGTATTAACTCATCATCTGTCTTAGGGTGTACATAATTGTTAGAAAATATGGACTTAACATTATCTGATTTACATCAAGAATAAAAACAAATTGATTTATCTTTACATAAATAACAAGAAGTATATAATCATAACTCTAATTCTGGTTATCTATTGAGGAGTATGTCTCTTGATAGAAGTAGGAAGCTCATTAGTAATTAACCTGTATTACATCAAGTGTTGGTGATAAATTCTAAGTCTCCTATCTCGATAAACATGAAGCAGTGTTGGACTCCTTATGGGATGAGTCTAACTCGTTTGTTTTGGCCAATATAAATAGGGAGCAAAGTCCCTGTATTCACCACCGAGTATGGCATATTGTTCAGCCCCATTCTGAAGCTTTTGGTGTTGACATATAGAAGACTTTCTTCTCGAGTTCTGCTGCTGCTATTCATTCTCGGTTCCAGTTGCTCAAGATGTCTAACCTTGGTCAAGTTGTTTCTGCAGGGATCCAGAACGTCAATGATGCAGGTGGAGTCCTAGTTCCACTAGGAAAGCTATTCTGCAGTTTATGTGTGAATGTTGTGCAGCTAGTTTGATTCATATTGTGTATGTGTTTTATGATATGATCTTGTGCTTGATGTGGTCCTTGTTGCATCATATAGATTTAACAATAATTACAGACAATTTTAATGTGGATCTTGCAGGGTCGTTGTAAAAAGATAGTGCAGAATTGTACTGGATAAGTTGTCCTCTCTATTATACAGACAGAGAAAGAACAAGATATTAATGATAAAACTGTGATGTAAACGAGGTGGTACAATTCAGGGACAAAGGAAACTTGCTGTTGGCTTAGCTTAGTTTTCTTTATGAACGACAAGCTTCCTCCGTTAAAAATGGTGGCTGTCTAAGTCTCTTTTTCTACTATGCTTTTCATTTTAACGCTGCAGGGTTAGGTATTGATCAACTTGGAAAAAAGTCCAAATGCTTGTGGCATGTGTATGAACATCGCCATCATTATATGCATCAATGTATTTGTCCCATCAAGGACATAAGTACCCACCTCATCAAGAGCTTTATTAATTTTTATTTTAATCTCATGAGTTTTGTTCGTATTAGTTGTTTCGGTGTGTGCGAGTGAATAACGTATTCTGATTTATTTATAACACTAACAAATTATTTTATACGTATCAATTAACAATCTTTAGTTAAAAACATGCATGAGAATGACATACGCATGTACGCTAATAGAAAATTAGACTATTCATTTGAATGTAGAGAAAACAAATTTCTTTTTAGTGCCGAATTTAAGAATTGATGAAGTTTTTTCTATTCGTATTCCAACACTAAACATCTCACATTCCTTATTCTAAGAAACTCAATATACAATACTAGTGATGTGTATGTAATATCCTTACTACGAGCAATCTGATGAAGAGTTCGAATATGTATGTACCATTTGAATCGCCTCTAAACAATATTTCATATCTCATATGATTTTGGTATGTTCCGCTCATATATAAATAATAATAGTCTCCATGCATCACCATTGAAAAAATTAAACCCTTTGATAATCCATACTATCTATTTGGAAGCTTCGATCGCCAAATTAAGACCAATTACTATAGATGGAGGGTGAGAGAGGGAGATAGATATATGATATAGAGCTTGAACTCTTGAAGAAGCTAGCTTAGCTAAGTTTGTCCAAAACCGAAAGCAAATAATAAAAATTAACATGAAAGGTAAACGACAGGACTAGTTTCACCAAAAACAAAATAATGAAACACACTTAGGTCCCTCTCACAAGCTCCATTTCACTCATTAACAAACAAACTAAGCGTCAGAGATTACGGCATCTCACCCAACCCCCAAGAAGAAGGAGAAGAACAACCATGCAGCTTTACGATTAAACGATGTCGTCAAGAGAGAGAGGGGGATCGGAGAATAATTTAAAGGGTTAAAGCTGGGAGTGAAGAGATGCTTCAAACTAATCATACACTTTAAACTTAATTATTAGTCTAATCAAGTGATTTAGGTGCAGTTACGTTACGTATTATATTAACTAGTTTCGTTCTTGCAAGCCATGTTAGGGTTACGAACTGCTGGCAGCCACCGAGGGCTTTACGATAGGGTTTGGTTTCGTGTGGCAGGCCGAGGACCATCGGATGTCACGGGTCGGATTCGGATCCAAGGAAGTAGGACATGTGATGAAGGTCTAAATTAATTATTTTCACTAATTTAGTTGAGTGGAGATGTGTCCACATGGTCGATGGTGGGAGTTTGCCAAATCCTTTTGCATTTCTTAACTATTTTCTTCAACATAATAACTCAACACTCGTCGGAGGGAGAATACTCACAAGAGAATTTGCAACTAAAAACAAAATCCATATGAAGAAGCATCATCTTGCTTGGTTGTCCGGTACTCTTTAAGAGAAAGTGTGGAAAAATTTTGCTTTCGCCTCTTTATAAATCTATTCATTGTTAAACATTTCGTGCCCATATATAAGTTTATTCCAGTTATCTACCATATATTTACAGTCATACAGTTAAAAAAAAAAAAACATAGATGAGAATATTGACCATTTCATTGGTTAACGTTTATCGATCAAACTTAAGCACGAACAATTGCCTTCATCAACCATCTCTAAATCCTCAATTATATTTGACATTATCGACAACATGGTAAATTTATCTTTTCGAACGTAACACTTAATTTATAGGGTTATTATCACAAATGGTACCTGAACTATACCTCAATCTTATCGATGGTACCTGAACTTCAATTTTGATCACAACCAGTACCCGAACTTTTTTATTTCATTTTAAATGGTACCTAGAGCCACCTCCGGTCACTATTCCGACTAAAAACGGCATGGGAGGCAATCATAGTGATGATTTTTGATGATTTCAAGGGTTGCAATCATATATAGTGATGATTTTTTGGTAATAGACTTGCCTTGAACTTGTTTTTTTTTTTTTTTTTTTTTTTTTTAGATTTGGCTTTTTTGGCCGGAATAGTTATCGAATGTGGCCTTAGGTACCATTTAAAATGAAATCGAAAAGTTCGGGTACTGGTTGTGATCAAAATTGAAGTTCAGGTACCATCGATAAGATTGAGGTATAGTTCAGGTACCATTTGTGATAATAACCCTAATTTATATTCATACATGGTATACATGCGTGCATATATATCAGTGTGCATCTGTGCACAGTCGTTTTACATGATGACTCATACGTATCCCCATAACTTCATCACTAAGAGTAGGCAATTACTCCGCTGATGAAGTTGGGAGACCATGTAAGAATCAAATGTGGACTTGTCACAAATTATCATAATGTATATGATCATATCAATCCTAGTTTAGTATGGATACAAACTGTAAATCAATACTAGTAACTTAATGAAGCAGTGTATCAATTCATTAAGGATAGTAATCCATTGCTTAGTCTAAAAGAAAGGCTACAAGATTGTGATACATTAGGATTCTAATTAGGAGACTTGTCCCTTAAGAATTACCTTAATGGAAGGAATCTAAGGATGAACTTGGTCCCTGTTACCACCACGTTTTGCATATTGTTCTGTCCATTGAGAAGCAAGTTGGTAAGTAACAGAAGGCCATCTTCAAGTGATCATTGTTGTGCAGCTGCATAGATGGAATACATGCCAGTAATTGTTGAAGGTAAGTCTTGATTCTTATGTGATTGTTGTCGAGCTTGTATGCATATGATCGTGAGCATGAATATGGTTTTACAATTGGTATCAGAGCATAGGCTCACAAATATGAATTTAGTTTTGCTTGACATGAAATTCGTTTTAGAGTTTTGCAAAAAAAAAAAAATATATATATATATATATATATATATATACGGAGCGGTTCCAAAGAGGACGTCCGCACTGTTGCTAAAGGGCGGACGTCGATGCAGCAGCTCGGCTCGGGGCGTGACGGAGCGGCGGAGCTTGCCGGACGGATGCCAGGGGTCGGACGGACAGGTCTGCAGTGGGTGGAGTCGTCGGCGACGTGGTTGCAGCCTTGCCCAGAAACCTGCAACTCCGACCTCCTCCGACCTCGAACGCTGCCCAGAACCGTCCGCCAAGCCTCCGGCCTCAGTCCGCCAAGCCCCGAGCCGCCGTCGCCGCCTGGAACACCGCCGCTGCGTCGCCGTCCGCACTTTAGCAAAGTGCGGACGTCCGCTTCAGAACCCACCTGTATATATATATATATATATATATATATATATATATATATATATATATATATATATATATTCTTTACGGGTTAACAGGCTGAAACAACTCTAGGCCCAGTCACAGCACGCGGATATCCAAGCCCAAACCCGACCAAAACAAGAAGAACAGGTGACCGTTGTATCACAACGGTCAGTTTTGATCAAGACGAAGGTCTGGGACTGGATTCGGAAACGCGTGAGATGTTTTCATCTCGGGAGGGGATTCAAAACCCCGATTGTTGTGAATCAAGAAGCCAATGGAGTCGATTGCTGCATCTGGTTATCAAATTCACGCTTCCGCTGAGATTTTTAGCAGCAAATTGGGGAAAAAGCAAAATCAGGTTTTTCTGAGAAATTGTTTTCGATAAGTATGACAATTGAGTTTTTTGATTGTGCTCAAGAACCCTAGTTGCATTCCCGGCGTGCGTTAGGCTAGAGTAGATGGTGATCGGATGAAATTTACAATTTCTTGATTGTTTTGTGGTTTCTTGGAATCGAAACAATTGTGTGTATATGTGTTTTGATATGCATGATGATTTGGATGTTGTTTTCAACATGATGTTGTATCTGTGGTCGAGTGACAATGTATAAAGAATCAAAATCTCCCAAAAGTTTTACACATTGTTGATTTTAACAGATGCAAGAGCTTATTTTCTTACAAGGAAAATTTTATCTAGACGTTGGAATAGTTAAAAGCTCATGAGTTTTGTGTTTTTCTGTTGGCATAAGTGAACATGGTGCATAAAGCATTCTTCACTGATGTTGGCAGAAAACATGTGGTATAACAAAACTAAAATTGTGTCTTGTGTTTTAAGACTATGCTTTTGTTTTATCTTCCAAAGAAGTGGTCAAGTATGGTCTTAGAATGCAAGACAGCAGTATGCATGCATAATGGAAATATATTTAGATACTTGGAAATTTTCTTCTGTCTAAAGATGTGGATAAATTTCTTTGGATAACATATTTTGATTAAGCATGACATATTGATAAAGAATTTCGGAATATTATGCTTCTGCTCAAAAGTGATGCTTATGTTGTTCTATGTATGGACTGACATGAATGCAAGTATGGATTGATTAAGTTTTTTGTATGATCTTGTTTTTGAACTGTTCTTGTTTTGGTTGTTTAAAGTTCATAAAAGACACAGAAAACTTAAAGATATTCTCTTTACAAATTAAGAACTCACATGAATTTTGTTTTGCTCCTTAGGTAACTCCAACATGAATTTGAACAGTGTCTTGATGCTAATTGGAACCAATTATAGAGCTTGGCTAGACTCAGTAGAGAACTACATGGGAATGCATGAAAATATAGATTTTTGCTTTACTGAAGATAAGCCTGCAGAGTTGAATGAAAAGAGCACCAAGAAAGAAACTGATCTTTATAAGAAGTGGCATAGATCCAATAGGATGGCTAAGAACCTCATTCGTACCTCCATGTCTAAGACTGTCAGGGGAAGCATAGAAGAGCCTGAGCTAGCATCAGATTTTTTGGAACTCATAGCTGCTAAGTTTAAAGAAAGTGAAAAAGCAGAAGCAGGTAGGCTAACCAAGGAGTTTCATGATTTGAAGTACATGCGTTCAGGGGGAGTTAGAGAGCATATCATGAAGATGATCAATATAAATGGCAGACTCAGGGAGCTCATGATGGGAGTTAGGGATGAACACGTAGTGCATTATGCACTGCATTCCCTACCTAATAGTTTTAGTCATCTTAGAACCAGTTACAATTCTCAAAAGGGAAACTGGACTCTAGATGAACTTATATATCCATCTGTGTGGATGAGGAAGCTAGGATCAAGGAAGAAAAAGAACATGCTACAGCCATAAATCTCATAGAGAAGCCTAAAAAGAAAAAGCCACATAACAAGTTGAAGCCTACCAAAGCCATAACTAAGAGTTCAATAGCTGCAGTGACCAAGGAAAACAGGCCATTTAGGTTCAAGTGCTACTTTTGAAAAAGAGTAGGACACATGAAAAAGGACTGCATTGGCTACAAGAATTGGTTAGCCAAAAAGGGTAAGATTTTTTCTAATACAGTTTTTTCTTTAGAAATTAATCTTATAAATGTTGAACCACAGTCTTGGTGGATAGATTCAGGCTCACCTATTCATATAACTAATTCTTTGCAGGGATTCATAAGGAGGAGAATCCCAGAAGGTGATGAAATGAACCTGTGTGTAGGAAATGGCATGAGAGAGGCAGTCAAGGCTATTGGCACCTTAAAGCTCGATCTAGGATTAGGAAAATTGTTAGTTCTGGACAATGTTTTTTATGTACCTTCCATGAGAAGGAATTTGGTTTCAGTTTCTCTTTTAGTCAAATCTGGTTGTAGACTTGTTATTGATAGTAATGGAATTCTTATTTCTAAAAAATTTGTTCAAATTGGTTCTGGTGTTATTATGAATGACTATTTACAGTTAAATTGTTCAATGGCTCAACAAGAAATTTTACTTGTTGAAAATAACACAAACAATACTAGCACTTTAATAGGTGTTAAAAGAACCAAACTAAATGAAAAGTATGCATTTTTGTGGCATAGAAGACTCGGCCATGTTTCAAAAGAGAGAGTGAAAATTTTGGTGAAAAACAAAATCCTAAATGAACTTGATTTTTCTGATCTAACAGACTGTGTGGAATGCTTTAAGGGAAAAATAACCAATACAAGGAAGAAGACTGCATATAGAAGCCAGAAATTGCTGGAACTTATACACACTGATATATGTGGTCCATTTAGGCATCAAACTATCTGTGGGAATGTGTATTTTATCACATTCGTTGATGATTTTTCTAGATACAGTTATGTTTATCTACTCTCAGAAAAGGCACAAGCATTGAAAGCCTTTCAAATCTTTAAGTCTGAGGTAGAAAATCAACTAGAAAAGAAAATCATAACAGTGAGATAATATAGAGGTGGTGAGTTCTATGGCAAGTACACTGAATCCGGCCAACAAAAGGGTCCATTTGCCTTGTTTTTGCAAGACAATGGAATTAAAGCACGATACACAACACCCTATAATCCACAACAGAATGGTGTTGCAGAAAGAAAGAATAGGACTCTTTTGAACATGGTTAGATGGTTAGATGCATGATGTGTACAACTGGTTTGCCTAAATTCTTGTGGGGTGAGGCTTTTGTTGAGTCACAATTACTTATGCAATTGTGCCCCATAATTATGAAAATTGATTTGTCTTCCATGCTATTTTACCCTTTTTAATCCATTTCCTTTTATTTGTAGGAAACCTTGCATTGAGAATAAAATGACTATATGAGGCTTGAAATGCGGAGATTTGAAGCTAGGGGAAGAAGATACGGAGATTGGAAGAAAATTGCAAATCGACTTTTCCGGCCATTTTTCCGGTGAACTTTTCCGGCGACTTTTCTGGCAAACTTTTCCGGCGAACTGCCACTCATGGAGGGTCCTTTCTCCAACAAAGGAGGACCATGGTTGTGAGAATCTCCCATCACTTGAAATTCAAATATCTCCCTACACCTTGTCCTTTTGTCACCTTGCTAATTTGGGACCATTTGGGGGACAATGGTGTAAGAGCATCTCTTGCACACTTTGGGACCAAAGAGGACACACATAGCTGATCAAAGGGAGGCCAAAGACCAATTATTCAGCATTCTTGACTCCATTCAATCATCTTCATCCTATCCAAGATCAATTTTTCTCTCTAGAGAAGACACCACCATTTACACCACTAAAACCATCATTTCCACCACTACAACCTCCATTTTCCTCTACTACAACCTCCATTTCCTCCACCACTCAACACCAAAACTCACCTTAGAGATCCCAAATTTCACTATTCTTACCAATATCAAGAGCTTGGAGCAAGGAGAAGGAGGTGACTACCACCACATCATGTTCTTAGAGACTCATCTCCACCACCTCTTCCGGCATCATCAATAGTCACCCTTTACTCTCTATCTCTTTATATATTTGATGTTTAATAGAATGTTGAAGCTTGTGTATCTAGCTATGTGTGAGTAGTGAACTAGTTGGGGCTAGGGTTGAAAGCCCTAGCCAAACTTGCTTGTATTGATGCTTTTGTTTATAAATGGATGCAAATTCATGTTGTCATTCTCACATGCTAAGTCAATAGTTGAATGCATTACTTAGACCTAATCAATTTGAGTTATGTGTTTGCCATGACATGAAGTTTTTCCTAGAGATTGATTACCTTTAGGCAAAAATGGAGCATGAAAGCACATCATGTGTGCATGTGAGGGTAGTGAGCTAAAATCACCTAGAGATAGGATTGGTTTGCTTGCTTGGTTACCTAAACTCTAAGCTTTATGCATTTAGGGGCAAAGGATTGAGACCTATCCGGTAATTGAATTTGTCTCTAGGTAGTTAGCTCTAGACTTATCCGGTTAGAGTTAATAAAATGAAAGGGGTTTAAACCTTAGTAGTCCTATCCGGATGCTAAGAGGGTAGTTGGACAATTAGCTTTGCATCATTCATATTCAATTGCTTTAATGCTTGCAAGGGAGGCAAAAGGTGAAACCCGATGCCCTAACTCCCATCCATTTGATAACAACTTATTTAGTTTAGCTTAGATTATATTACTTGCTGTCATTGTTTCAATTTGAATAGAAACCAATCTCAAAATCAAATCTCTACACACCATTTTGCACATACTCACCATGAACTTTGGTTCACTTGTGAGCCTTGGTTTGTGATTGTACATTTGCATATTCTTCTAGTTTTTCCTTAGGTTTTCCCTAGCTAGGAAATGATTTACCAATCCTCGTGGGTTCGACATCCTTACTTAATCCCCTATTCTATAACTTGTACCTCTTGCACTTGAGGATGGCTTCAATGCTAAGAGCTTTAAAGACTGCAAATTATATTTGCAACAGGACACCTAGCAAAGCTATAGAAAAGACTGCTTTTGAGCTTTGGTGTGGCAGGAAACCTAGTCTTCATCACTGCCATGTTTGGGGATGTCATGCAGAAGCTAGGATTTATAATCCAAGCTTGAATAAACTTGACCCCAAAACTATTAGTTGCTATTTTATAGGTTATCCAGATAAATCTAAAGGCTATAAATTATATTCTGCTCATCATTCACCTAGAATTTTTGAAACACATCAAGTAAAGTTTCTAAGTGAAAAAGTTCACAATACAAACTTTGAGGATTTAACCTCAGATTTTGAGGAAATTGTGTCAGATGAAAATATAAGTGTGGCATTGCCTTTAGAACAAGAACCATTAGCAACATAAACTGTTACAGAAAACCAAGAAGTACATGATCAAGTAACTGTACCTGGTCAAGTAACTGATCAAGTAACTATACCTGGTCAAGTAACTGATCAAGTACCTGAACCAATCCCTGATGAAGAACCTCCAGTAGCTAAACCTAATCACTACAAAAAAGAATTCAATTGGCTTCACTAATTTGCGTCGGCGTTTAATTGCCGTCGCCAAAGCTTACTCTTTCGCGACAGAAAAATTTTACCGTCGCAATTGTATAGAGATTTTGCGACGGTATTAATTGTCGTCGCCCCTAGTGGTCGCCAACCACTATGAGTTTACTTCGGCAAGCATTAGCCGTCGCAAGTTTTTAACAGTTTGCTACTGCAAAACACTTGGCGTCGCTTTAGGGTGGTTTTAACAATATCTGAACGATTCTATCTCTTTGATTAAAAGAAAACATCTTTTCTTTCTCTGCTCTGCTCTCTTTCTTCTTTGACCCCATGACTCCATCTCGATCCGACACTGATGAATACTTTCAGATTTCCTCCTCTCTCCATGACTGCCTTAAGCTATTTTCCTCTCTAGATCTGCCAAATTCGTAGCAGAATGTAACCGACTAATTGCTTCGATTTCGGTCCTGTCGAGTTTACCAGGCTATCTACAAACCAATCGTTCCTCACAAGATCCTTCCTCTGGGTGAGAAACAAAAGGAAAAGGTCAGTACTATGTACATCTGTATGTCAGAGTTCCTCTCAAGATCCTTCCTCTGTTATCCTCTTCTTTAGTCTTTATGATTCTCCTATTTCTTGGAAATTTGACTAAGGGTTTAGAGAAATCTAAATTGGGGATTTTTTAATTTTTTTTTATGAATTGTTTTAAGATTGAATCAGAATCTTTTATGAAAACTTTCAATCTCAAATACAGCCCCGAAACGGGAATATGAATTTTTCTGATAAGGCATTGGATTGACTATATATATATATCTATGTTTTTCATATTTATATCATATCTGCCGGATTGCTTACGGGGTTGAGGTACTTTGATGACAACATCAATACTCAATAGGTTGGTGAAAGAGAGTATTGGCGTTGATCCAGAACATCTTTTTGGGAACAAGCAGAGCATCGTGTTAATGTCTAAAAGTTCGGCGGTAGCTGAACCTTTGTTAACGCTGATCCGGTGGACGGATCGATACTTGTGACGTTCTCAAAGCCTCCGCTACCTGTCAAGTAAAATACAAAGGGCGTCAGAGGGAGACCGCGTTGGGCGGTCTTCAACTCTCCGATGCCTAAGTTAGTCAATGTATTTATGTTGACAAAGTAACAGTAGGTAAGTATTGAATGCGTAATTAATGAGGAGAGAGGAGAGAACCTTTTATAGGTGAGGAAGAGGTTGATCTTCTCTTTGTTTTCGATGTGGGACTGATGTGCTTCAGTCCCCAGCTCTGGGAGCTTCTGATGCTACCTTGGCGCGGCACGTGGCGGCGCGTTGGCGGTGATCTGGGGGTGATCCGCCGCCGAGGTTGTAGCCCGCCTGGCGGTGTGTTTGCATGTCATTCCTTTGGTTGGAATTAGTACCTTTGGCGGTCGAATGAGCGTGGCCCATTATAGCTAATTATGCTTGCAAATGTACATGTATGTACACATCGTAAGGTATTGCAAAATTTAGCAGTTCAAACAACTTGGATTGGTTATTGTTTTTTGTCTTATTAGATCTCTTGTTTGTTTTTCTTTACTTTTGAATTACATTAGTTATTGATTGTAGGAATAGGGTGGAGATGTTATACAGTGAAGTCTGGCATTAGTATCATCCGTGAAACCATCGATATCTGGACTTTGCCTTATTATTTTTCTTTACATAAGAAGACCAAGATCTTCAAAAGAAAAAAAATATATTAAAAAAAAGGACCGAGATTCACTTTAGTACTTTGTTATCACTGAACGTTGTATACAAATCTGAAATGAGTTTAATTGTTCTATTTTTTTTTTCTCTTTATTTGGTCTACTGCAGATTAAGAGTGGAAGTTAGTTTGTTCTGTTTGGTTCAACTCCAAAAAGAAAATAATCAGGTATATATTCTCTTTATTTTTGTTTTTCTTTCTTTATTTTTCTTTACCTATTTTCATTTCTTCTTAGGTTCTGTTAAATCTCATTGTGCACACTTTGCATAACAATATATTGTTTTCCATTTCTGGGTTTTTTTATTTCGTGTTATTATAACAGTTTGCTTACATCTACCAAAGAATAAATGTGTGTTGTTCTTACGAAGATCTTTGATGTGCTTTTAGTGGTGAATGATATTGATTATCTATCATGAAGACTATTAGTTCTTGCTTTCATTATATGGATTTAAATTTGGTATTGAAAGTTATAATCTTTGAAAGGTACCGGTATTGAATATGCTTTGTTGGATTAGGCACTGAATTTATGCTGTAGACTTATTTGGGTTGGAATAAGCCAAGGCTTGAGTAGTAAAGCTAATTGTTTGTAATGCTGTAGGACACCTTGACCATTTTAGAAAATACTGAAATTGTGTTGTTGGGAGATCTCTTCGGATCGGAGTTAAGATCAGGAAAGGGTTAGAAAATGAAATTCTGACAATACAGTTCTTAATTACAAGATATTTGTTGATGAATATTTGTCAACTTCATAGTAAATTATTAAACTTGTGCTAGATCCGTGAAAAATGGTAATAATGGTTGGATATAGTATTCCAATTATACATGCGAGCTTCCCATACGAAATTTTAAAGGTTTGTCCTTTTTACAAATTGTAGTTTAATTATAGTTCTTGAACTAATTTAATCAGACATTTACAGATGTGAAGCATCATTGTATTTAAACAAGTTGTATCTCCACCTATTTATTATATGTTCTTTCTAGTATTTGTTCATTGCTCTCTTTTGTTTGTCATTTTCATGGAGAAGACACTTGAGAAATATCAATGATTGAAAGAGCTACGAGCTCCCTTTGTAACTTCGTTTAAGATATTTAGTTTTTTTTTTCTTTTGGGATTTACTCCTGCCAATATATGTTAGTTCATAATGGTTTACATAGAGTTGATTTTGTAGTTGCTGTTAAGTATGGGATTGTAGATCCAAGTACTACATCAATTATGGGATTTGTTTGTTACAGAAACCCAGAGGAGATCCTATGGGGTCAGTTTGGTGCCGATATTGTTGTGGAGTCTACTGGAGTGTTCACTGACAAGGACAAAGCTGCTGCGCACTGAAAGGTCAGCTCAGTTTACAATTTTGTTTAATTTGATTGCAGAATGATTTGTTGGTCCTGTGTTTTGGTATATGCATGAATTTGACTGTGTTTCTAGGATTGGATCCTTCACAATTGATATTTTTGTTGTCAGGGTTATTTGAGTGATATGATTTTTAAGTAATGCTAATAGGACTAGTACTCCATTTAGACTTGAATCGTATGTATTTGTTAATCATTTGCATGGTTCTGTATTATATTGAAATAAGTGACAGCCACATATTTCAGGTTTGTAGTCTTTCTCCAGTCTTCAAACTAGAATGAAGTTGCTAATATCTGTTCAGTTTCTGTTTTGCTACACGTTTTGATAGTATATCAGTTATGGATGAATCTTTAGCCCATTGGTTCTACAAAGTAAGATTGGCGATTGGTCAAAGTGTACTCAAACATGAGTTATTAATTTCTTTGTAGCTTTGGTTTGTAAATTACTAACTTATTTTCTTTTTGAAAACCAGTGAGGCAGACAATGGGATTAAGAAACCAGAATTTTCAAGGAATCCTAGATATCATCCATATGGATGAAGTATATCCTGCAAAAGAATCTTGGTCCAGAATGCTATTTGGAAAGGAAAATGTCAAGGTACATATTTTTACGCATGTTATCTTGGTCTATAGGACCAACAATGTGTCAATTTCCACACTTCACATTAGTTCTTTGTCCTTTGTATGAAGAATCATTGATCCCCTTTTACATTGTGTGATGTGTATGAAACTTTCTCTACTAGGAGGGGTTGTAATGTAAATTTGTTTTGGGCTCAACTTTGCATTCCACGTAATTTTTCCATTGCAAAAGCAAGTAGTGACATGAACCTAAAATTCCAGCCGAAACTTTTTAGAGGTACTGCTAAATTACTAGGAACCAATAGTCTTGAGAAAAAGAATGCACAGGAAGGCCATTTTATATGTACAAGTACGTCTTCAATTATTGTGGTCATTGGATTTTCCTTTACCCCCCCCCCCATTTGTTAGTTCAAGGAAGGGATATCAGTTTTTCTAGGCCGAAAGAGTTTAAGGAAAATTGTACAAGTTACAAGTGTTCAAAAATTTAAAACATAGATATAGAAGACCAGCAGTGTCTATTGTAAAGTTTAAGGACAAGGATGTCACTGGGAAGAGGATTCAAGGGGTATGTTGTGTTTCATAGTTTCATAGATTGTCTCAATTTCATATCCCTGGTTTTCCTGTTCAATTTCACATCAAACCTACTTGCTTTGGGACTGTGCCACCTTGCGACCGTTGCTCTTCTGATCTGCTGCTTACCTTTTTTATTGTGTAGTGAATGTTCAAGTTTATGGTTTGGAATGAAAAGACCTGAAACCATGATTCCTTTTTTTTTTATTACTATTGTATGTAGTTCCAATCAAAATAAACGACCACATTCTCACAGAGCCTATTTTTTTATTTTGCTATTTGGGTTTGATGTGATACTTAGTCTGCATTGCTTGTTTGGCTGGTGTTAGCAACTAAAAAAATTAGGAAACATCATTTGATTACTGTTTGGCAGCTGAGGGTGCTGTGATCATTTGCTTCACTTCTGATATGAACTCTCTACTTTTTTCTATCTGTTTGCGAGTAAATGTGTGATCTTGCTTTATCTGGAAAGTTGTTATTGTAGCTCAGCTGAGTTCTAATTTACGATTAATATTTCCTTTCTGATGTTGGTTCAGAGGCTAAAGAGTTTTCAATAATATGGTTGAATTCGTTATCTGATTTACATTTTTCAACTTTCTCAGGGAAAGGATATCCTGGAAATCAACCATCCCGAAAGTCCTTTCGGCACAAAGACCAGAGTGATATGAAATTTTAGTAAATTTAGGTTCTGTATAAAATTTAAGAAAATCAAACAGAAACTGGCAGCATCGCATTGCCGAGCAGCCTAGTTTTAGCTGAGGTTTAAATATTAGCGCATTTTTGTATCTGTATAATCATACCTCAAATATAATCTATCCAAGCTTTGTATTTCAAATTTAATTATCGTTTGAGACTTTGTTGGCTCTGTACTTATAGATTATCTTGTTTGCATAATTAAGTAATTAAACAGAATGTCAATTGTATGAGTTTTGTAACAAAAAAAAAAAAAGATTTTTTTTTATTAATAATTCATATTTTGCGACGGCATTTTTTCCGTCGCAAAAATTCAGCTGCGGTAGATGGCGTCGCTATTGACCTTTTGCGATGGCGTAGTTGCCGTCGTCAAACCTCAAGCTACGGCGTAATTGCCGTCGCAAATAGCAATGGCGACGCCCTCAACGACAACGGCAAAATTGCCGTCGCCTAGCCGTCGCCATTGGTCTTTTGCGACGGCAATTTGACTTTCCGCGACGGCATTGCGCCGTGGCTATTTGAATTCTTTTTTGTAGTGAATCCTGAAAATCCTCAGCCTAGAAGATCACAGAGAGCAAGAAAACAATCTTATGGGGGGGAAGACACTGACTACATTGTTTATCTGCAAGAAGCACAAATTGAAATGGACTGTGCAGAGGAAAATGATCCAGCTACATTCAACCAGGCCATTGAAAGTAGTGAATCTCATCAATGGCAGCTGGCAATGGAAGCAAAAATTGAATCCATGAGCCAAAATGCAGTTTGGAAATTAGTTGAACCTGACCCTAATCAGAAACCTATAGGTTGTAAATGGGTTTTCAAAACCAAAAGAGATGCAAATGGCAATGTAGAGAGACATAAAGCAAGATTATTTGCCAAAGGTTTCACACAGAAGGAGGACATCGACTTTACTGAGACTTTTTCTCCAGTTTCTACAAAAGACTCGTTTAGGATAATCATGGCTTTAGTTGCTCATTTTGATATGGAGCTGCACCAGATGGATGTTAAAACAACTTTTTTGAATGGTGAACTAGATGAAGTGATTTATATGAAGCAGCCAGAAGGTTTTGTACAAGCTGGAAGTGAAAACTTAGTGTGCAAGTTAAGAAAATCAATTTATGGCCTAAAAAATGCTTCTAGACAGTGGTACAAGAAATTTGATTATGTGATTTCTACTTTTGGATTTACAGAAAATCTTGTGGATGAATGTGTTTATTTGAAGACAGTTGGGAACAATTTTATTTTCGTAGTTCTCTATGTGGATGATATACTTTTGGCTAGCAGTAACCTAAAACTGCTTAAAGATACCAAGAGCTTTCTGTCAAACAATTTTGACATGAAAGACTTAGGAGAAGCATCCTATGTACTAGGTATTGAAATTAAAAGAGATAGGGCACAGAGACTACTTGGTTTGTCTCAACAGAATTATGTTAGCAAAATTTTAAAGAGATTTGGTATGGAAAAGTGTGCAGTTGGAGAAGTTCCCATGTCCAAAGGAGATAAACTGACCAAGAAGCAAAGTCCCAAAAGTGATATTGAAAAAGAGAATATGGAGTCAAAGCCATATGCTAGACTTGTAGGAAGTCTCATGTATGCACAAGTCTGCACTAGGCCAGACTTGTCTTTTGCAGTAGGGATTTTATCAAGATTTCAATCCAACCCAGGCCATGAGCATTGGGTAGCTGGGAAGAAAGTGTTGAGGTACCTGCAGAGAACCAAGAATTACATGCTAGTTTATAGGCAAGTGGAGGATATGAAACTCATTGGATTTTCAGATTCTGATTTTGCAGGAAATTATCCAGACTCCAAGAAGTCGACTTGTGGATATGTGTTCATGCTTGCAGGAGGTGCTATTGCTTGGAAAACCATGAAGTGAACTCTTGTTTCAACTTCTACTATGCAAGCTGAATTTATTGCAGTATATGAAACTCTGTGTGAAGGACTTTGGATTAGGAATTTTCTCATGCAGACCAAAGTATTGAGGCACATTGTGGCTGGCACACTTGTGATTTATTGTGACAATGAGGCTGCAGTTTTCTTTAGCAAGAACAGTAAAAGATCAAATAATTCCAAACATATTGATTTAAAGTATTACAGTGTTAGAGAAAGGGTAAAACATGGTGAAATAGCTGTTTTAAGCATTGACACGAATTCACAGCTAGCAGACCCCTTCACCAAGGCCTTGTCAGTAGCAGCATTCCAGAAGCATACAACAAGCATTGGAGTTTTAGCTAATTTAGATGCTTAGGTTCAGTAGAGAGTTAGTCCAGTTGGAGCAATTTAAATTTCTAAAGTTTCTGAGTTCTTGTATTTCCTTGAGTTGTGGATTTCCAGTTTATCTATCACAGCTTGGTTGTAAAGACAGTTTATTATTATCAATAAAATTTCTTGAGGTATTTTCAGATTTTGGTTATTGCTGCAGCTTTTATTGAATGTTCTGAAAATTGTCGATTTTGTACTTAAAGTTATACTTGCTATCAGATGGCTTAAATCATGTATAGCATGATGTTATGGTTCAAGCAACAATTTTAAGCCATCAGTGTTCAGTAAATTTGCTTGAGTTTTTGGTTTTAGAAACATACAGTAGGACCTAATATATGTTTACTTGTTGATACATACTAACATATACCGTATCACTTCTGGATTGACATATGTAGCATGAGCTTGTGTTTGTGGTTTTGAAACTCTGCATTTTTGTTAAAATGTATACTGTTTCTTGCTCTGCATAAGTGACTGTGATCTGACCGTGTTGGAATGGATTTATGATTCAAGTTTGTTATCTGGCGCGCACTTTGGTAAGTTAAATTAGTTTTGATATTATCTGGTGCAAATCATCAAGTATAATATGTGTCAGTCCAAGGGGGAGATTGTAAGAATCAAATGTGGACTTGTCACAAATTATCATAATGTATATGATGATTAGCTTAAGGGAGCTTCTATTCATACCTCCAGAATTGGTATTTTGACCTCTCTCTTTTTCCAATTTATGGTTGACTTCGTCAACTTATATCAAATTACCAATAAGGACACAAAAGAGGAAAAAAAAAATCTCTCTTTTTTATGAAAATATTTTTTTTAACCCTACCCCACCCTTACCCTTCCATGATGTCAGTGAGGTTTGAATATGTGACTTCCACGATATCGATTATCCTAGATAACCAACAGGCCACAACTCACTGACAAAAAAAAAAAAAAAAATCTCTTCTTAATTACCTCTACAAACAGTATGTTTTGATGAGGCAATTTGCAAAATTCTAAGCTGTGCATTGCCTGTTATATTGCTGCTTGCGCTTTTTACCAAACTCGAAGCAATTAGTAAATATGTGTCTCTCTCCAAGCTAAGGAGCGTTATGTTGGACCGGCTTTGGAACACCATGACCACTTTCAGTATGGGTACCTGCAGTACGTAATCCATAATTAAGTGATGAAAACTTTGTATCCAAAAACTCAGTTAAATTAAAAAATTTGAGATTGGGAGTAATATCTAAACATCTCAGATAGTAGTATACTAATGTGCTTCTATATTCAATTGATTTAATGAAAAAAAACTGTATTGACTACCAGCTGGAGATTTTTTTTTTTTCTTTTTTGTGCAGCTTAATTGTATCAATGATAAAATAGGATTGTGAAATCTTCAAAAATTGAATGAGGTTCAACTATCGATTTTGGAGGTATATGAATAGAACCTAAAAAAAGAGAAGTTTTTATTGATCTTATTGGACGATGGGCGTTGTGGGAAAATTAGGGAGGTTTAGATAGCAAATTGGTTATTTATAAAAGTAAGTTGGAGGTCTATTAAGTTGGGAGGTCCAAATGCCAACTTTGGAGGTATGAATAGAAGCTCCCTTAGCTTAATATCAATCCTAGTTTAGCATGGATACAAACTGTAAATCAATACTAGTAACTTAATGAAACAGTGTATCAATTCATTAAGGATAGTAATCCATTTCTTAGTCTACAAGAAAGGCTACAAGATTGTGATACATTAGGATTCTAATTAGGAGACTTGTCCCTTAATAATTACCTTAATGGAAGGAATCTAAGGGTTAGCTATCCTATATAAATAGATGAACTTGGTCCCTGTTACCACCACGTTTTGCATATTGTTCTGTCCATTGAGAAGCAAGTTGGTAAGTAACAGAAGGTCATCTTCAAGTGATCATTGTTGTACAGCTGCAGAGATGAAATCCATGTCAGTAATTGCTGAAGGTAAGTCTTGATTCTTATGTGATTGTTGTCGAGCTTGTATGCATATGATCGTGAGCATGAATATGGTTTTACAGACCATTCGCCGGCCCTCAAGCTGAGGAATAATTATTGTTTTAGAACCACAGAAGGCCGGTGGTCGGAAAGTTTTACTTCTACACGTGTCACAGTCGAGAATGAACTGAGCATAGGAAGCACTTTCCAGCAAAATGTGAGTCCTCCATTAATGGAAGATTAATGTAGTTAAAATCAAAAGCCCTTTAGTGTTGGAAGTGCATGAAAGTATATATGGGTCCGCCAAGCAAAGGCTGGTCACAGTCTAACACAATCGTGGCCAGTATATTCAATCATTATAGTTTCAGCAAGATATATATACTCTCACACAAAAGACCAACTCGATCATGCACCAAGTATTTCGATCAACTACCTGAGCATAGCCATATATGATCATATCGAATTGAACTTCCACCTTGATGTTGATCTTGAGGAATAAGAGCTTAGTTTGTGCGCTTTCGATATGTCATTGATCGATAGGTCTGGTTGGTTTACTTAATTAGTGCTCTGTTACTGCAAAACAAAAGTTCTAGCTCTAACTATTTGTCTTATTATATCTCACAATCAAATAGCTGGTAATTAGCTAGTCTCGTCATTGACCACAAAGCTAGCCCATCATCTCATCTGCAGTGTAAAATTCTCCAAAACTGAAGGCAGATCTGTAAAGATTGCCAGTTGCATAGAGTAACTTTATAACGTGTCAGTTCTCGAGTGGATTGTTTAACTACGTCTGTATTTTTAAATTTTAAACAGATCTCACTAGGACAAAAATAAACAATATTCACCGAAATTCTTATTTTTTAGGTTACCAATAAAGGCTCGTTTATCCAAAAAGAAATAGTGAAAGTAAATCATACTCATTTAAAAAACTGACTAAAATAATGTTTTTTACAAAAGATAAAATTGATCCGCCGCTGCCTAAAGCTTTCCTAATGAGTAATGAAGTTATTGTTTTTAAGGAATGTGCACACCCTCTACACCAACAATTTGGTTTATATATAGCACGTTGTTTATCCGATGATTCACATCGCAATAACCCGACCAGTTAATCATAGGCCATTAGTTGTCTAACAATTAAAGGAATTGGATTCCCAATCCTTTACTTTTGAGTTAAATTGAGACGTGGAGAATGGTTGTATAGGTAGCTAGAAAGAACAAACATATAGTAAAGATTATAATGCACAATAATTTAGCATTAATCACAATCTCAGCATAAAACTATTTCGATCAGCACTAGCTATTATAGTTTAGATTAAAACACATCTAGTAGTGAGGTACTAGATGTCTCTGGCCTAAAAGCACATGCATGTAATTAAGGACATGTGGATCTTCTACTATATATATATATATAGACACACACACAGACTTTCTCAGGTAATGATATCATTATCTAAGTTTATGGAACGGATTTTCAGTTTTTGGCTATTTTTAGATCACATATTCATATCTTAACTGTTCAGTTTTTAGATCCTAATGTATAGATCACTTCTGCAAAATTCAGCCAAATTGATGATCGTTAAGACATCTAAAACTGTAATTTACACGAATGAACCGAATCTGTCAAACCGGAACCGTTCATGTACATTGTTGTAAATTGCAGTTTTGAAGGCCTTAACGATCATCAATTTGGCTGAAATTTTGCAGAGATGATCTATACATTAGGACTTAAAAACTGAACGGTTAAGATGTAAATATGTGATCGAAAAATGGTAAAAAACTGGAAATCCGTACCTAAGCTTAGGTAAGGACGTCCTTAGCCAAGAAGGACTGTGTGTGTGTGTATATATATATAGCTGATGGATGTTGGCGTGAGTCATGCCATGTAATTAGGATTGTGAATATTGAGTATTATTAGGATTATTCTGTTGTAATTAGTTTCCTAATAGGTCTTGATATATCTTGTATACTCCGTTCGGAGAAGGTAAATATTACATCTGAAAATTCAAATCTCTTTGTTCCTTTGTTCTATTTGACTTGGTATCAGAGCCAATATCTATTCGGACTCGGTGTAGGTGTTATTTGGTTTCCGCTGCGGAAAAAAAAAATCAATTTGCACTTGTTCTTTTGTTTCTTTGGTCGCTGGTCCTTTCGTTTGATTATTGATCCCTTTGCTTTATTCTTGGTTACTGGTTCTGTTGCTTCAATCATACCTTCGTTGTACGCTTGGTATTTGGTATTTGGAACATTAATTGATATATATCAATCATCAGTATATCAATCATTCATTTGGTCTACGTTCTGTACTAAAGCATCCCTTTGGTCTACGTTCTTTTTTATTACTGGTCTAAAGCATCCCTTAAGCTATGTTTTGCACATCAAGTCCATTCTACACATCTGCTCTTAGGGACCAACCGATTCCATCAACAATTGGTTTGTGGTTTCTTAATTTGGATATTTGAAGAAAATGGTGGATCTGACTATTACCGATGGGAATACTAGAGGAAGTGGAGGACGTGGTGGTGGTCAAAGAGGCAAAGCGACAGTCCAATTGGTGCCAGAACCTGACTTCTACGGCATTGCAGGGCAAGATCCTTCACAGGGTAATGTTTCCTTGACTAAGGAAACTCGAGGTAAAATTGGTGTTGCTTTACATGTTTTTGACTTTACTGGTAGTGATACATGGATAATTGATTCTAGTGCGTCTGACCATATGACCTATGATAAGTCATTCTTTATGTCTATGTCATACCCTTCTATATCCCATGTTTCTAATGCGAATGGTGCGTCTTTTCCAGTCTTAGGTATTGGGTCTGTTCAAGTTACACC
Source organism: Rosa rugosa (assembly GCF_958449725.1). Classification (NCBI taxonomy): domain Eukaryota; kingdom Viridiplantae; phylum Streptophyta; class Magnoliopsida; order Rosales; family Rosaceae; genus Rosa; species Rosa rugosa. The sequence continues at coordinate 11,029,119 of NC_084824.1, read as the reverse complement.
ATCCATTGTATTGCATGATGTGCCTTATGTACCCTCATTGTCTCATCATCTTTTGTCTGTATCCCAATTGGGGTCACAAAATAAATGCTCTGTAACCTTTTATCCAATGTATGTTATTTTTCAGAATCTGTGCACCAGGGTGATCATGGGCAAGGGAGACCTGAGGGGGAGACTGTTTCACTTGGATTGCATGTACGCAAAGCCAACACAAGCACCAGAACAGCCTTTGGCCCTGACATTGAATTCTGACAGATTGAGTGAGCTATGGTTGTGGCATAGGCGTTTGGGTCATTCATCTTTTGGAGTTATGAAGAAGTCTATGCCTTCATTGTTTCTGGGAGTTAGTGAGTCTAGCCTGCATTGTGAAACTTGTGCTTTAGCTAAGAGTCATAGGTCTAGTTATCCTTCGAGTTTTCATTCTAGTACTATGCCTTTTGAGTTAATTCATTCAGATGTATGGGGTCCTTCTAAACATTCTACCCTTTCTGGAATGCGATATTTTGTGTTATTCATTGATGACTTTACTCGATTATCTTGGGTGGTTTTACTTAAGTCCAAAGATTCTGTTTTCTCTGCTTTTACAGCATTCCATAAGCTTGTTCGTACTCAATATGATGCTCATATTAAGGTCTTTCGTTCCGATAATGGGGGTGAGTTTGTCAATCATTCTTTTCATGAATATTTCCAACACCATGGCATAATACATCAAACTTCATGCCCACAGACACCTGAGCAAAATGGGGTGTCTGAACGGAAAAATCGTCATCTTCTGGACATGGCTCTGTCTCTTCTACTTAGTGCTAACATGCCTAAGTATCTTTGGGGAGAGGCCGTATTGTGTGCTTCTCATCTAATCAATCGTCTTACATCTGTCCCTCTTCAAGGTCGTGTCCCACTTGAGGTCCTGTCTAACTATGTTTCTATTCCATCTTCTAATACTCTTCATGCTCGTGTCTTTGGTTGTATTGCTTATGTTCATCTATATAAGAATCAGAGGTCAAAGTTGGATGCTAGAGCCCTTAAGTGTGTGTTTGTGCGGTATGGTTCTCATCAGAAAGGTTACAAATGTTATCATCCTCAATCCCAGAAGTTTTATGTCACCATGGATGTTACGTTCAGTGAAGATGCATGTTATTTTTTGCCTCCTGTGACTCCTCGTCAGGGGGAGAAGTCTTGTTATTATGAAGATTTGTTTAGTGGGCAAGATGGGAGACTGGCATCTGAGTTCTCAAGGCTGGAGTGTTTGGGAACGGAACTTGGAAAAGAGGACAGCAGCCCACCGAACGGAGAAGAGAATTTGGGTAGTCAGCTACTGACCAGTCTACCGGATCAGTCTGACTGGTCGGCCGGAGAGGAAGTTCCCGATTCTGTTTCCAATGAAATTCCCGATGTCGCCAATGCCGTTTTGAACAGTTCTTCTGTCTCTCCCTCTCCTTCAGTGGTCTCACCTACTCAATCATCACCCGAGGTATGTTCTAATCCTTCTTTATCTAATACTCCTTCTGTGTTAGCTAGTGTTCATTCTTCTGTGTCAGATATTGTTCCCACCAAAACTCTGCCTAGTCCTTCTATGTCAGCTAGTGTTCCTTCTTCTGTGTTAGATATTGTTCCCACCAAAACTCTGCCTAGTCGTTCCACCTGTGGTCAACCCCCGAAGCATTATGAACCTACTCTAAGTGCAAAACCTAAATACCCCGTCGCTAATTATGTGTCGACCCATAGACTGTCTAAACCGTATGTAGCCTTTGTGAATCAATTATCTTCTGTGTCTCTCCCTAGTAAAGTGCAGGATGCAATGAGGGATGAGAAGTGGATGCAAGCAATGACAGTCGAAATGGATGCTCTTGAGAAGAATTGTACGTGGGAGCTAGTATCATTACCACCCGGGAAGAAGACAGTTGGTTGTCGGTGGGTGTATACCGTGAAACACAATTCAGATGGATCGGTGGACAGGTACAAGGCAAGACTAGTGGCTAAAGGCTATACTCAGAAGTATGGAGTGGATTATGATGAGACATTTGCACCAGTGGCCAAAATTAACACAATTCGGGTACTTCTTTCGTTAGCTGCTAATCTTGATTGGCCTTTACAACAGTTTGATGTTAAGAATGCATTATTGCATGGTGATCTGCATGAAGAGGTTTATATGGATTTGCTTCCTGGATATGGTACTTCTACTTGAGAGCAGGTGGTGTGCAGATTGAAAAAATCTCTTTATGGTTTGAAGCAGTCTCACAGAGCTTGGTTTGGCAGGTTCACCAAGTTCATGAAGAAAATTGGGTACCGGCAAAGCAATTCATATCACACCTTGTTCCTTAAACATCGGTGCGGTAAAGTGACTGCCTTGATTATTTATGTTGATGACATGGTTGTGACAGGTGATGACTTTGAGGAGATTCAAAGGTTACAAGGTCAGTTATCTTTAGAATTTGAGATGAAAGATTTGGGTAATTTGAAATATTTCTTGGGAATTGAAGTTGCTCGTGGGAAGTATTGTATTGTGTTGAGTCAGAGAAAGTATATTCTCGACTTGCTGGTAGAAACAGGTATGCTTGACTGTCAACCTGTTGATACTCCTATTGAGCAAAACTATCAGTTAGCAGAGTACTTGGATCAAGTACCTACGAATAAAGCAAGATACCAAAGGTTAGTTGGCCGGTTGATTTATTTATCCCACACTAGACCAGATTTAGCCTATGCAGTTAGTGTGGTGAGTCAGTTTATGCATAATCCCAGTAAGACTCATATGGATGCTGTATTTCGTATTTTGCGGTATTTAAAGTCTGCTCCAAGGAAGGGATTACTCTTTTCAAAACACAGTCACTTGGATGTTTCCGGGTACACAGACGCGGACTGGGCAGGTAATATTACAGATCGCAGGTCCACTTCGGGCTACTTCACATTTGTGGGCGGTAACTTGGTTACTTGGAAGAGCAAGAAACAGAAGGTGCTGGCATGGCTCGTTCTAGTGCAGAAGCAGAGTATAGAGGAATGGCCTGAGGACTTTGTGAGATGTTGTGGTTGAGAAATTTGTTGAGGGATTTGGGGTTCATGCAGAAAAAGGCTATGCCGCTTTATTGTGATAATAAGGCTGCAATTGAAATTGCTCACAATCTTATTCAGCATGATCGCACGAAGCATGTGGAGGTAGATCGACACTTCATTAAAGAGAAGCTGGATGGACAGATAATTATGTTTCCCTTTGTTCCTACTGAAGAACAGTTGGCGGATATTCTTACAAAGACTCTCTCAAGTAAAGCCTTCTATGACTCACTTGACAAGTTGGGCATCCGTGATCTGTATGCACCAACTTGAGGGGGAGTGTTGGCGTGAGTCATGCCATGTAATTAGGATTGTGAATATTGAGTATTATTAGGATTATTCTGTTGTAATTAGTTTCCTAATAGGTCTTGATATATCTTGTATATATACTCCGTTCGGAGAAGGTAAATATTACATCTGAAAATTCCAATCTCTTTGTTCCTTTGTTCTATTTGACTATGGATAGTTTAAATATGTTTGGTGAACAGTAGCAACATGTAAGTTATAGAATCTTGGAGCTCACTGATCGATCATGGCATGGTTCTTAATTATGATCCAATAATTTTCTGGAATCCTCAGAAACTGTCTTCAAAAGAAAAGACTATATAATTACTGTTAAACTGTTTACGTGTGTGCAGACAAAGCTTAGTTGGAACTGTAATCACAGTTAGATTGCCGGAACCCTAGTTTCAGATCGATTGACTCTCCCTGGAACTTAGATTCTCCCCTTTAATTATCATAATCTTAAGTTATGTGCTATGACAGCTAAGATATTACATTAGATCATTAGTGTAGCATGCGTGGTTTGTATTACACATTAACGAATTTTTGAACTTCTTTTGTGGAAACGTGGTAAAACATAATGTCATCTATCTTAAAACCTTTACGAAGCAGTATATCGAACAGTTTGCCTACAAAAAGTTATCTACAAAAAGTTATTGTAGTTTCTGGCTTTTAGCAAAAGAGAAAATATCTAACACGAACTCATCTCCAACGCCATAGGATTCCTCTAGTGTTTGAAGTTGATTGAGGATCGAATAAGTATGGAATGGAATAAGCATCTGCTTGATGGGTCTTGATGCGTCTTGAGTTCTCTATATCGGCAAACAAAATAACATTCGAGAATGAGAGCAACGTCTTTCATAACGTCTTTCCATTTCTCACCCAAGTATATAGGTAGCTAGCTAGTCTTATCAAGTTATGATTGACCAGAAAGCCAATCATGATCTGCAGGGCACTTCTTCAACCACTGATGGCCAAAATGGAATTGCCAGTTCACGTTACAACAAGTCGTTCAAAGAGTCGACGTCCCCAACTTTCTATCCTGTGAATTTTAACGACTGAACTTCTTCAATCTTTTAAGTTTTATTGAAATTTGTTTAACCATTCAATCATTTTCATTATAATTATTCCGGTCCAAGTTATTCTTTACAAGAATCAACATAACAAATGAAACAAAACAGAATACAAACATTTAGATTGACATGACCAGAAACTGAAGCCACCCAGAACATTACAAATGGAGTATGAGCATTTCTAGTTCCGAGTTTTCAAGTGACTTGACCCCTTGGGCCTTTTCATGTAAGTTGTGTTTTCATTTTGGATCATACTCCATCATTAATCGCAGAGGCCCAGTTCGAGATCCTCCTTCTGTCCCTTACTGTTTAATTTGTGAGCTAGATAACAATAAAAATCGTTCTAATATCAGGCATGTCTATCTTTAATTCTGCAATGGTTACTACCCAATTCAATAAGCCTTTTTCATGGACACTGGGTTCTTCTTTTTTCCTCTCTTCTAACTTTCTAAGCACCAACTTTCATTATGCTATTGTACTTGGAACTTTCGAGTGTTGATTTAAATGTTATTAACTGTTAGAATTGCAAGTTTCTACGACTTTCATTGATAATCTTGAGATGAGTAAATAGACCGTGTCTATTTATATCGTCTATTTACCTTCTAATGTACGTACAAAGAGACTAGTAACTTTGTGATTTTTTTTTTTTTTTTGAGTCAAGCCCACGGGGGGCGAAATAGTATATTAATCACAAACCAGAATAGGCCGTTACATACCCTTCCGCTGTCATTTAAGGACATAGACAGACAAGAAGGTAGTGGTAGTACCCACAGTGGTACATAGAAATAGACCTACTCATTATACATTTCAGATCGTAGAAATAGCGGAGATCCTCCATTGGTACTACGCCGGCGTAGTACTAGTAACTTTGTGATAGTCATGAGTCATGACTAATTAAACCAAACAATTGGAAGTGTTTTCAATTGTTTCTCTTTTATTATGGTACATAATATCAAAGATGGAAATACTAATGAGGCAATAAGCGAGAAGAGCGTAGTTTAGACAACACCAATTTTAGTTTTCAACACTCTATATGAGGCATAAAATGTGTTAAAATGACATGCTTAACATGACATATTATATGTTGCATGACTGATGTTTAAAATTACAAGAGCATAGTTTAGTTTTTGATATTTGACTAGAGCTCAGAATTTTGAAAATGACTTTAAATCCTAATCCTAAGTTATAAGGTTCGATGTGATTAATCATAAATTTTGTCATTCTTCACTTACATTGACATTAAAAAGTTGATAGTTGATGCTCAAGGTATTAATATTTTAATTTAACATATACTGGGTTATTATATGAAGAGTTTTGATGTAATTACAGTTTTGAGTAGTAAGAGAGTCGTATGTTTTGAGTAGTAATATTTTCTTCATTTTCTTTCCAGAGATTCATAATTTGGAAAACTGATGATATTCATGGTCAGAGTTTGGTGTGTTTAGTCATGACATCTATAATCATTGGTACCAATACCATAGCATGGATATAGTAGTTGAGAACTTACATGGTCATTTCCATCTATCTAATAGTTTTTTGTTTTTTATTATAAGGAAATAATTTTTTTATTTGTTTATAAAGTTGAGAACGAGTTGTGTCCCGCTGTTTAATAACCAATTGAAGTCATGGATTCCAATTTCATTGGCATCATGGATATGTGAGTTGGGGTAAACTGTCGAGCGGGTAGGGGTAGTATGGTTAAAAAGTAAAAAACAAAAAGGAGCATAACGCTTGTTTCATCTGTCTCTAAGTGTTTAGAAAATGTATGCATGTCTTTAAGCGCGTGTTGAATATACTCTTTCAAACTTTGACATTTATAGAAAATTATCACTGACATGACGTCTTTTACAATTCAAAGTTTATATTTTCTTATTTTCATTCAAGGACTTATTGAGTGCAAAAAAACATATTTTAACTTTTTGAAGGTGTTAATAACAAACCACTAAATAACTTTACAAGAGTGTTGTACATACGTGACACTATCGGCCATAATCAGCACCTACTGGACTCCACCTCCCATTGTCAGAATGGCTGGGCAAGTGTGACCCCTGGAAACACTGCAAGCATACCTTCAATGTCGAACCAGCCTCAGGCCAAAATATGCTTTAACGCGCCGCCACGCGCCGCTCAAAGTTGTAGTCTTGGGAAGGTCTGAAACAATCAGACTGAAGCATATCAGTCCCACATCGAAAACAAAACTAAGATCAGTTCTTACCTCACCAATAAAAGGTTCATTCCTCTCTCGTCATTAATACCTACCTACCGCTACTCTGTAAACATAAATACATTGTATGATTTTAGCATCGGAGGAGCGAAGACCGCCAACCGCGGTCTCCCATCTTGACATCGGTGTATTTCATTTGACAGGTGGTAGCACTTTACAACTCTATCAAGATATCGGAATATTTTGACCCTCGTCCACGTTATCAGAAGCTAACACTAAGTGGCAGTATTCTGAGCATTAACAAGTACGAACAATAATGTCAATTAAATATGAGCGAGAAATTTTGATTGATTTATAAGAAGAAGAAGAAGAAATGGCTTGCGATTGTACATTAATAACCAATACTATTGAAGTACGGAAGTCACAAATTCCAATTTCATTAACATCATGGACATGTGAGTTAGGGTGGACTGTCGAGTGGGTAGGGGTATTATGGTTAGAAAGTAAAAACAAAAAAGGAGCATAACGCTTGTTTCAGCAGACACTATGCGTTTTGAGAATGTCTGCGAGTTTTTAAGCTCGTGTCGAATATACTCTTTAAACCTTTGACATTTATAGAAGATTATTACTGACATGACGCCTTTTACAATTCAAAGTTCATATTTCATTATTTTCATTCAAGGACTTACTGACCACAATAGAATATATTTTAACTTTTTGAAGGTGTTAATAACAAACCACTATATATATAATTTTCAACCCTAATTAAGTTGTATAAAAGTGAAAAATAACTTTACATGAGTATGAACAATAGTGTCAATCTAATATGAGCGTGAAATTTTGATTGATTCATAAGAAGAAGAAGAAATGGCTCGTGAGTGTGCTTGGGTCCAAGCATCTACACATGGAGGAAGTTTAAACACATGAAATGTTTGTATCACCCATCATTATACAAAAGTATAAGATACCATGGGAGAGACTCTAATGAGAACCTTTAAAATGAGGACTTCATGAGAAATTGTCAATGGTTGTGAGATCAACTTTTCGATCATATTTCGTCAAATTAACCGTTAGATGTTTAGGTTTGCATGAATAGATCCCTTATGAAAAATTTCTTCCAAATTGTCAACTGTTAATGCACCAAACTAAATCAAATCAATGGACGAACCAAATATGTTAAACATCAACATTTCATGTTCATAAATGATAAATCACGATTATAAGTGTCTTAATGATTTTCAATTTCATTGAAAATTTTTCAAAAATGATATACTCATGAATATCTAAACATCTAACGGTTGATTTGTTAAAATGTGATCGAAAAGTGAGTGTAACAACTGTTGATTAGAAAGTCTTCATGAAATCCTCATTTAATGATACTCATTAGAGCTCCACCCAATATACCATATCTAACAAGTATTGTTAATTTGCATCTAAATATCCAAAATACCCTCCTTACTTTTTAAGTTGCACACATGGTAAGACCTGATTGGACGATCGAATAAACCTAATGGTCCGACTGCCTCAGATTTAGAGGGTCGTGATCCACACATGACATACCCAACCCAACCCCCACTAAAAAATTACTATTAAATGCAAATCTAAACCCAACTCTAGGGTTAAAAGTTAACCATAGTTAGGGTGAAAAGAGGTGTTGGGTTAGGGTTAAGATTATAAGAAAATACTTTGAAGACTAGGAAGGGGAGAGGCCCATGCCTTTGTGGTATTTTATAATTTGCACTGTCTATGTTGTGAGAGAAGTTTTTTTGAGAAAAGGGTCCAATTTGGGGGATTTTTTTAGATTTGGGTTGGAAAAGAGGGGCAAAATAAAGAAAAAACTGGTGATGGAGGTCTGTCCATGGTGGCTTTCTGCGATTCAAATTCCTCAACTCTTATTATAAGGTCAGTAAGCCCATCTCTGAATCTGGGTTTTACTTCAAATTTAGTCTTGTTATTCAAATACTGATCACTGGTTGTTTGGATTCATTTTCTGAGTTCTTCTAAGTATTAGAACAAGGTCTTTCATTGTAATTTCGTTTTCTGTTGCTGAATTGTAATTGAATAAAGCAGATCCATCAATTATGTTCCATTCCGCCGATTTGGGTTTTACTTTTACTTTGAGTAATCGTCTTTCTGTGTTATTATAATCTTCATATATGTTTTGAGCTTAATTACCCTTTTTAGATTTGATTTGACTCAATTCCATTTGTATGTTTATGTTTACCATAACAATTACTAACCGAGTATTTTTAATCTAACAGAGGTTGGCTGAATTGGTAGCAGATTGTAAAGAGTAGAATCTAGGAATATGGAGTGCAATAGAGATGAGGCCACCAGGGCGAAAGAGATTGCGGAGAAGAAGTTTGCGGCAAGGGATGTAATGGGAGCCAAGAAATTTGCTTTGAAGGCTCAAAATTTGTTTCCGGGGCTGGAGGGTATGCCCCAAATGTTGGCAACACTCGATGTACATGTTGCTGCAGAGAACAGAGTAAATGGGGAAGTAGATTGGTATGGGGTACTTGGTCTCGAGCCGAGAGCAGATGACGAGGCGGTGAGGAAACAGTATAGGAAACTAGCTCTTATGCTTCACCCCGATAAGAACAAGTCTGTCGGGGCTGATGGAGCATTTAAGCTACTTTCCGAGGCATGGAGTTTGTTGTCTGATAAAGCTAAGAGGGGAGCGTATGACCAGAGGAGGAAGGCTTCGACTTCACAGGCGGCCCCTCCTGGAGCCAATGGGTTCTACAATTTCACAAAAAGTTCAACGTCCAGTACAAAGCCTCCAAAGAGTACTTCAAGGGCAGCTCGCTCTTCAGCTCCTGGTTCAAATCTTAAACCGAAACCCAGTACCTTTTGGACCGTCTGTCACAAGTGCAGGATGCAGTATGAGTACATGAGAGTTTATCTTAATCATAACCTTCTATGCCCGAATTGCCATGAAGCATTTTTTGCAGTGGAAATAACTCCTCCACCTACAGGTGCCTCCAAGTCATCCACCTCATGGAATCCATCACATCAGCGACAGAATTCGAATCATGAAAAAAGCACATATAATACAGGAAGAAGTAGAGATATAGGAGGACCTTCAGGATTCACTGAATCATATCACCAAAACAACTTCCAGTGGGGTCCATTCTCCAAAGCATCTGGTGCTTCTTCGGCTGCCCAAGCTGCAAGCATGGTTCAACAGGCATACGAGAAAGCAAAGAGAGAGCGCGAGGAAGCTCAAGCAGCAACAAAAAGAGAGGAGGCCTTGCGGAGGAAGCATCAAGCCTCCTCCAAGAAGGCGAGTGGCACTTCATCTAATGCAGCAAAGAGAAGAAGAGGAATGGATGATGTTGGTGGTAGCATCAAGCCTCCAAGGGACGTTACGAATCAAATGGGTGGGGTAGCTGGAGCTGCAAACTTTTTTGGATCTAGACAGCCTAATTTTGAGTCAGGTAGGATCAATGGAACCACCAAGTCCAGTATCACAAGGGATTTCTCCGTGCTTGAAGTTCATAATTTACTGGCGGACAAGGCTAGGAAGGAAATTCGCAGGAAACTGAATGAACAGAAATCTGAAACTGCAGTCAAACAGGTGGTAAATGGGAATGAGACAGAGAAATCTTTGAAAAATGTCGATGCACGGCGTGATCAGAACAAGTCTGGTGAGTCAGTTGATAGAAAGAATGGAGCTAGTGAGAGGAAACATTCTGTCACTTCTAGTGCCATAGCAGATGCAGAAACCTTGCAGTCAATGACAATAACTGTTCCAGATTCAGATTTTCATGATTTTGACAGGGACCGAACTGAAGAGTCTTTTGGAGAAAATCAGGTCTGGGCCGCATATGATGGCGATGATGGGATGCCTCGATATTATGCCATAATTCATAGTGTGATATCTTTAAACCCATTCAAAATGCGGATCAGTTGGCTTAACTCCAAAACAAATAGTGAATTGGGCCCTCTAAACTGGGTTGCTTCTGGTTTCACAAAAACATGTGGGGATTTCAGAGTTGGCAAGTATGAAATCAACAAATCACTCAATTCTTTTTCGCACAAAGTTCGGTGGACAAAAGGTGCACGAGGGATTATCTGTATATATCCCAAGAAGGGTGATGTTTGGGCTCTCTATAGGAATTGGTCCCCTGATTGGAATGAATTGACAGCCGACGAAGTAATACACAAGTATGATATGGTGGAAGTGGTTGAAGACTATAATGAAGAACTAGGTGTAACTGTAACTCCTCTGGTGAAAGTGGCTGGTTTCAAGTCAGTGTTCCACCGGCATTTGGATCCCAGAGAGGTTAGGAGGATTCCGAGAGAAGAGATGTTCCGATTCTCTCATCATGTTCCTTCATATTTGCATACCGGTCTAGAAGCATCAAATGCTCCAAAGGGTTGTCGGGAGCTAGATCCAGCAGCTACACCGTTAGAACTTCTTCAGGTAGTAACTGATGTGAAAGATGAAGAGATTATGGAGATAGATGAGGAGAAACTTAAGGAAGTTGATGTGATAGATGAAGATGAAGAGATTATGGAGATAGATGAGAAACCTAAGGAAGTTGATGTGATAGATGTTGATGTTGGAAATACTAATGGCATAGAGGAGATAGCAGAGAATTCCAGAACTGTTGGGGAAGAAAAGAGAGGGAGTTCAGTCACTCCGAAAATAGAAATTGAGGAGCCAAGAGACAAAGCAAGATGAAAGATTGGAGCATGCTTCGGAAGTTCAAGTTGGTTGAGTTTTGGTGTACATGATTCAATATGGACAGATTTTTTTCACTTGGTTTAAGATTGGATTACAACTGATTCATTGTTTTTAGCATCATCCTTGTAATGTTGGGGCTATGCGAATATGACTTGAAGTCATGATCGTAACCCTACATTCAAGAGGTGAACTTCCATCTTTCCTGGGAGGCGAAGCAGCAAAAAGACTGAAGGTGTCTTTTCTGCAGGTCAACCTAATTCAGGCTACATTCAAGGATTTCGGAGGTGCAAGCTACATATTTTACAAACCCTCTTCCACCAGACATTACTGAAGAACAACTCCTTATGGGCTGTCCAAGAATTTATGCTCCATTTATGTAGTGCTTAGCCAATAGTTTTCTTGCTTTTTTTGTATCTGGATGCTGTGAATTTGCATAATCTTACATACTTGAATGTAAAACAGTACTGTTGTTAGTTCTGATCAATGATCAAATAGTAACGTTACTGATAACCATTTGATTCTAGTTCGTCTATAGCCTGTAATAGTTTCTGATCTCTTGGGAAGATCTTTTCCTTCTCAAAACCGTACTGTCTTTACCTCTTAGGGTTTTGACAAACTTGGCTTACGTGATATTGAAGTTGAAAGCTAGAAACCATAACAGCATAAGGCTTTTCTGTTTTCCACTCCAGGCAGTTGAACGGTTCAAGAAAATGGACGTTTATTCTAGACCGTGACGCAAAAGAAGGAGAAAGAAGAAAACGAAAGCTTAAGAGCACTGATTTCAAAACAAAATGCATTAAAATGGAGAGAGATCGAGAGGCTACCATTCAACTGATTGTTAAATGACGTTTGAGTTTAGCGTCACTTCAAGTCTTTGTATTATTTTTTTTCGGCCAGTTTTGTCTCCATTTATTTTGTGTGAATGTTTTCGATGTGCTAATTTTATTGACGGTGATTATTAAGGTCATATTCTATTTTCACCTTCAGTAGTTATTTTGTGTCGGTGATTATTAAGGTCATCTTCTAAATTTTGTTAGAAGGTTTTGATTGTTGATAATTATTAAGGTCATCTTTTAATTTCATCTTCAGTAGTTATTTTGTGTCGGTAATTATTAAGGTCATCTACTAAATTTTGTTAGAAGGTAAATAACAAAGTTCAAGAAGCTCGAAATTGGCTAAAACCTCACACACATGAACGGATTTGGGAGGGTAACACGGTCTCAAAGGAAAATTAATATGTTTGATAAAAGACATAAATTTACTCGCTCATGAACTCTATGTGCATGTGAATAGATTTGGAAGGGTAAAACATGATCTAAGAAGAAAATTATTCTTATGATATATTAGCAGTTACATTTCATAAAAGATATAGATATTCCTGCTCGTGAACTCTACGTGCATGTGAATTCTACATGCATGAGCACATGGACGGATTTGGGAGGGTAAAATACACGATCTATTAGGAAAATTATTCTTATGACAGATTAGCTGTTATGTTTAATTAAAAATATGAATATTCTTGTTTGTGACCTCTACGTGCACGTGAATTTTACATTCACGAGCACGTGGACGGATTTGGGAGGATAAAACACACGATCTAAAAGGAAAATGATTCTTCTTATGACAGATTAGCGGTTATGTTTAATAAAAGATATGCATATTCCTGTTCGTGAACTCTATGTGCACGAGCTTGTACATGGATTTGGGAGGGTAAAACACACGATCTAAAAGAAAAATTATTCTTATGACAAATTAGTGGTTACATTTAATAAAAGATATGGATATTCATGTTTGTGAACTCTATGTGTACATGAATTCTACATGCACGAGCATATGAACGGATTTTTGTGTCAGTGATTATTAAGATCATCTTCTAATTTTTGTTAAAATGTAAGAAACAAAGTTCAAGAAGTTCGAAATTGGCTTTTTTCTCACACATATGGACGGATTTGGGAGGGTAACACGGTCTAAAACGGGAAATTATTCTTATGAGGGACTATGTTTAATGAAAGACATAAATATACTTGCTCATGAACTCTACGTGCATGTGAATTCTACATGTGTAGAACATTTTTCTTATGACAGATGCCGTTACGTTTAATAAAAGATATATATGGGTATTCCTGTTCGTGAACTCTACGTGCACGTGAATTCTATATGCACGAGCACGTGGACGGATTTGGAAGGGTAAAACACATGATCTAAAATGAAAATTATTCTTTTGACAGATTAGTGGTTGCGTTTAATAAAAGATATGGATATTCATGTTTGTGAACTCTACGTGCACGTGAATTCTACATGCACGAGCATGTGGACGGATCTGGGAGGGTAAAACACACGATTTAAAAGAAAATTTTATTATGAGAGACTAGCGGTTGCGTTTAAGAAAGGATATGGAGATTCCTGTTCATGAACTCTGTGCATGAGCACGTGGACAGATTTGGGAGCGTAAAACACACGATTTAAAAAAAAAAAAAAATTATTCTTATGACAAATTAGCGGTTACATTTAAGACATATATATCTGCTCGTGAACTGTACGTACGCGTATGAGAACTCTACATGAACGATTAGGGTTTAATCAATGAAATAGCTCAATGAAATAAATGCAGTGATCAAATCGGGTAAAATCGAACACATAATGAATTTTGCATGCATGAGAACTCTACGTGTTGAAAAAAAAATATATATAGACATACATCTCTTTACACCCGAAAACTCTATATGAACGATTAGGGTTTAATCAATGAAATAAATGCAGTGATCAAATCGGGTAAAATCGAACACATTGAATTTTGCATGCACGAGAATTCTTCGTGCTAAAAAATATAGACATACGTCTCTTTACACCTGAGAACTCTACATGAACGAGTATGGTTTAATCAATGAAATAAATGTAGTGATCAAATTGGGTAAAATTGAACACATTGAATTTTGCATGCACGAAAACTCTACATGCCAAAAAATATAGAAACACGTCTCTTTACACCCGAATCCTAATCCAAAGTACACATGAATTCTAAAAGGATCTGAAATCTACATGCATGATCAAACGATAAATTAACGAAAAAGATCAACATTGACTGAAGCAAATAATCGACATATATAGACATACAAATCCCGGCATGTGAGTCTTAAGTGCACGAGAACTCTACATGCACGACTTGTGCCCCAAAATTACGAAAATATATTTTATGAGTTAAATTGGCTAAATTTCAAAATTGGGAAAAGAGATGGGTAATGTAATTGTTGGTTTTATGAGCACACCGTGACCAACCCTTTTAATTAGAGTAACAATTACGATTAAAGTGGGCTTTACTCCGGAGAGTAAACCAACTACCCCAGTAGTAAATTTCACCAACTTCCCAATCTCCCATATATAAATTTGTTGGGTAATTAGGGTTAAGTCTCAAAGATTCTTTGACTCTGGGAAAAAAAGAAGACCAACCCATGTCATTGTGCTATTGGGTTCTGCTTCCTGTCTAAGGCTGTGACCAGTTCTTTTTCAGTTTTTGGGGGTTACAAATAGGGAGGCCATAGAAACACTGGTGAAGAAGAAGGTCTTTCTGTTCATGGTGGCTCTCTTACCGATTCAATTCAAATTTCTCAGTCCACAGAGTTTGTAGAACAAGGTGAGTAAAACCCATGGCCATATCCCATTTTTAAGTGTTGGTATCAGTAAAAATATGGTGATTGTTCATTTCTCTGAGTTGGGTTATGCTTATGCACATTGATGTTGCTTCTCTGTGATTTTGTTTATGCGTTTGTATGTGTTGAAAGAATAGACTCAGAAATTTCAAAGAAATGTGCTTGAACAATGTTTTGCTTATACTGTGGTTGCATGGTTTGAATTCTCTGTGATTTTATTTCTCTGTTATTGCATCTGAGTATCTCTGTGAAACAAGAGTCATGAATCATCAAGAATGGGCTTCAAGGAGTGCTGTAGTTGTGGTTGGATGGTGGCAATAAGAGTATATTGCAATAGCTTTGCTTGCTTTCTAATTAGGTTGGGCTCATTTCTTGAATTGGAATTGAGTACATTGTTGTTATGCATTTCTTGCTGTATCATTATGTTTGCATGCGACTTCCATGGCGATTTTCTGATACTGTTGTTGGTTCTAATAGAATTTGTACTACTGGGCAATTTCGGTTGAAGAATTAGTGGCAGCATTGTTGTAGAGTAGAGAAGAAGAAGAAGAAGAAGAAGAAGAAGAAGAAAGTATAGGAACATGGAGTGTAATAAAGATGAGGGCATCAGGGCAAAAGAGATTGCAGAGAGGAAGTTCGGTGAAAAGGATCTAATGGGTGCAAAGAAATTTGCATTGAAGGCTCAATCCTTGTATCCAGGGATTGACGGTATTCAGCAACTTCTGGCGACACTTGATGTATATATGTGTGCAGAGAACAAGATACGTGGGGAAGCTGATTGGTATGGCATAATTGGTGTGGATCCAGAAGCAGATGATGAGACAGTGAAGAAACAGTATAGAAAACTAGCTCTTAGTCTTCACCCTGATAAGAATAAGTTTGTAGGGGCAGATGGAGCATTCAACCTACTTAAGGAGGCATGGGATTTGTTGTCTGATAAAACTAAGAGAGTAGCATATGACAGGAGGAGGAATGTTTTTGTGCACCAAAAGGTAGAACACCAGAAAGTTTCAACTGCGCAAGGTTCACAGGGGGACAATGGTTCTGCACACCAGAAAGTTTCAACTGCAGGTCAGGGTTTGCATGGGGCCACTGGTACAACAACAAAAGGTAGAGCATCCAATGCAAAGGCTCAGACGGCTACCAAACGGGCAGCTCCCTCTTCCACTCCTGCTTCTGTCGAACCAATACCCAAAAGCTTTTGGAGTGAGTGTCCAAAATGCAGGATGCGATTCGAGTATTCAGGAAAGTATCTCAGGTGTAATATTTTTTGCCCGAATTGTAATAAACTATTTCAGGCAGTAGAGATAGTTCCACCAGCCATATGTGGTTCAAAGTCAACCACCCCATTTTATACAGGAAGGAGTACTCCAGCCTCTGAAAATGTTGGAGAGACAGGTTTTATCAGTCAAGTGTCACTTATGGAAAAGAGTGTAATCTGGGTTCCATTTTCAAGAGCTGCTGGTGCTTCTCAAGCTGCCAAAGCTGCAAGGGTAGACCTGCAGGGATCTGCCAGAGCTGCTCGCCCTTCTAAACCTGCCAAAGCCTCAAATGAGGAAAAGCGAGCATCTAAGAAAGGGAGGAAATGCAATATAGATGAGGAGACTCTAGCAAGAGCTAGAGAGAGTTTCACTCGGGATCTGAATGACGATGAAAGAAAGAAGAGGTTTGATGCCAGAAGAAAGAAGGACTTTGATGCCAGCAGAAGGAGGGATAATGATATCCTGTAGCTGTAGCATGAATGTGGCTGGGGAGCTTGTTGGGGAGCTGCAATAGCATTTCGGCTCTGAATCTAAACAAGCTAATTTTGAGTCGGGTGAAGGTGGCTGTTTCAATACTGGGTTTCGCCAACTGTTCCTATGGTCATGAGGAGATTCCAAGAAACAAGATGTTTCGGTTTCTCATCGTGTACCTTACTAATTAGGCCTGGAACTTCTCCAGGTAATAGATAATCTGTTAGACCATGTGATTATGATATATGAGAGAGTTAAGACTGTAAATGTAGTGAATCATGTTGAGTTTACTATTACTTAGAGATGGTAGAAAATTTGAGTCACTTAGAGAATAGGAATTGTGGAAGATATTGGGAAAACAAATCAAGATGATAGAGTGGAGCATGCTTCAGCTGTAACAAAGCTGGCTGGTTTTTCAGTCAGTGTGTTGTTGCATGTCGATGAAATTCTTGACTTGGTTTAAGATTCAATGAAAAGTGATTCAATGTCTTTAGACTTTGTTGTGCAATACATTTTAGCATCAATATTATGAAATTACAGGTTCTTATTATTTGAGTGGAATGTGACAATCTTGTTAGTTCTGAACTTACAGATAGTGGCAGATATTGTGGATTCAATGATTCAGTATCAGTTCTGAAATGATTTGGTTTTGTGCTGGTGAATTGGTGATAGGAGAATTTCTGGGCAACAATGATCCTGGATAAGGACGAATGGACCCAACTACAGAAGTATGGTGTCTTTTTTTTGGCCAAATGAAAAGGAGATTCTATTAAATATGAAAGAGTTACAAACACGCATACTTCCTAACCATTCCGTCCATTGTTTTATCAACTTGCCAAAACACAGGACAAAATAAAAGCAAGAGTTAGCAACCCATCAAGTTTGCCTTTAATTTAGGTTTATAATAATCGAGGCCCTTGTTTTGTTTGGTACCTTTGAAGGGATTTAACTGGCTTTAATTTATGAGGTTAGTAACACTGTAACCCACTAAGTTTCTGTTTCCCACTAATTAACATTTTAATAACATAAGAGAAGCATCATATTTGTTTTGTTTTCTTACCTTAGGGACATGGACTTAGCATCATATTTGTTCTTTCTTTACAACCTTCATATTTATTGTTCATTTCTTTTTATTATACACTCGGAGAATCTAAAAGAATATTTATTATAACTCGTCATCAAATCCTGAAAGTGTAAGGAAAATTAATTTAAAAATTTGTAATGTGATTTGAGAATTATTTCACTCGTATTATAGTATTATAGATAACACAAAAAATTTCAGTACACGACTTCGGTTAATAATTAGGTAAGAAATAAGTACAAAAGTGGACATATCGTCAAAATCTAAAAGTATATAAGTAATTCATTTCTATGGAATACTTTCTAGAGACCAAAACTACGCCAGAGATTACAATTCATTTTTTTTTTTTACCATATAATCAAATTGATGATGTGAATTCCCTACAAGTCATAATGTGAAAATTTTTTTTTTTCTAATATACACTCAAATGGAAGTAAATTGTTATCAGAAATAATGAATTTTTTTTTTTTTTGAATAGATTATAAACAATGAATTAATGATATTAAGATTTTTCTTAAAAAGTTAGATACGGTCTTAATCATAATTAGGTATTTTCTTAATAACATTTTTGAAAAATAATCCGACCAAAAGAAGAACAGTAATAAAATCTATTGCCACATGGACAGCCCCACAACAACTCCCCAAGGAAACGGCCGCGGGACCCACTTTCTCTACGCGGTACCGTCCCCGATCTCCAGGTCAACCCATTTAAAACTCCCCGGGAGATTGTCCAACGAGGGTACCAACACCCAGTCACAATCTAACGCGTGTCCCGAACGACGTGGTTTGACCAATCATTCAAGTCCGTGACGCCGAGGGTGGGTGACGCTATCATTCACTTAAAAAAAAAAAAAAAAAAAAAAAACGCCTTACATAAAACCCCGAAATCACAATCGGAGCTCCTTCAAGCAAGAGTTTGCGATAGCGAAAAATAAGGGCGAGAAAGTTCAAACTTCAAACTCGCCTGAAAGAAGAAGAAGAACAAGGAAGGGCCTGATCACCTGCGACGCACTCTTTTCTCCTCAACCGCAACAACAACAACAATGGTAAAATATTTTTCAGATCCGATCAATTTTTCGGTTTTGTGGAATTCAGATCTGGTAATTTAGAGGTTGATTGATTGAATGAATGTGCAGACGACTTCGAGGCGACTGGCTGATAGGAAGGTGGAGAGGTTCGAGAAGAACATCACCAAGAGAGGCGCCGTGCCGGAGACGACCGCCAAGAAGGGCAAGGATTATCCCGTCGGCCCTATTCTCCTCGGCTTCTTCATCTTCGTTGTTGTTGGCTCATGTAAGTTTTTTTTTATCTTCAATTTGAAGCTCGAGATTAATCTACAAAGGGATTTGCTTTGTTTGGCCATGGAATTTTGTGAAACTCGAAAGGGGAATAATAATTTGATACCGAGCTGTAATGCATTTGGAACCACTTGTGTGTTGTTGTTGCCCATTGCCGTTCAATTTACAATGCTCGTTCCGTTTTGACAAAATTATAATCCTGATTGCCCAATTTTTTGGGTTGATTCTAATGATCCTTAATTTAGATAGGATTTTGTTGCCATGTAAATGCTTGTTTTGTTGATCTACATCTTATGATGCATCCACCGGCATTTGCCAAGATTGCACGATTTCTTACTTCTGGTTCTAGTTGCATGAATGTAAAGGTCGGAATGTCTTTTGTGGTTTTGTGCTGTGTCTGACTCTTCTTTTGTATGTTTTTTTTTTTTTTTTTTTTTTCCAGCTCTGTTTCAGATCATCAGGACAGCTACCACTGGAGGCATGGCCTAAATTGAGCCTGCTGCTTCTGCTGAGGTTTCTAAGTTATGAAAGAGATGGTGTTAGATCGAATCATTGTCATTTTACTTTTTCTTTTTGTTTAGCCGGTAACTGATATACAAGAATGTACTACAAGCTGTGGTTTCTATCTTGTTAAGGTCTGTGTAGACCTTGTGAAAACGAAGTAAGTTTAAATAATAAACTACCCCCTTCCTATCTAATACATTTATCTATTAAATTTTTCAACAATATTATGTTCTCTTACCTATAAATTTCAATGCATGCTTCAGATTCTTTTTGTTTCTCGTTTGATTAGTCCCATACTTTCGGGATCATGAATAGGTATAACAGTGAAATAGGGTTGATTGCGAATTGAGAAGTGCATGCTAATCCCTCAACTCTCTAAACATAAATTGATACAAGAGAGATGGGCATTGTGAACCATTGGCCTTGCCAAGCCCTTAGATCAAGCTCCGCCCAAGGCTAGTAGCTCCCCATTCGGTATCAATTATGCAGATAGTGTTGTAATGACATTTGAAGTGACTGGATGGGGGAGCATAAATACAAACTGAAGACCTCTATCACAAGCAACCTAACAGTAACCATTAGTCCATTTCAAACTTATGCGCCACATCTTAGGAAGGCTACATCGATCATCGATCGATTCTTATAAAGGCCCTGTACGTGCTAAGTGCTAACTACTGCAGTAGAGATGAGATATGGATCTCTTGAGCTCCATACTCTTATATCTTGGCTTAGCCTGGATATAAGAAGAAGCAGAGCCATACCCAGAGAGCTTCTCCACCCGGACCAAAGCCATTTCCATTTGTCAGAAATCTTTTTGAGCTCGGAGGAAAACGCCATCTTTCTTTGACCAAGCTTTCCCGACGCTATGGCCCTGGCCCTGGCCCTATAATCAGTTTGCATCTAGGCCAAATAACCACAGTTGTAGTTTCCTCATCCATTCTAGCCAAAGACCATGCTCTGAACCCATGACCAAATATTTTGCAACCAAACCGTCCCAGATGGTGTCCACGCCTGCAATCACGGTGAGTACAGCTTGCCCTGGCTACCAGTAATCCAGTATCACCAAGATGGAGAAATCTTCGCAGAATATGCAATTCCCATTTGTTTGCAGCAAAAGTTTTAGATGCCAACAAAGCTAGCCGGCGCGTAAAAGTGCAACAGCTCATTGATGATGTTGATGAAAGCATGAGGGCTGGTGAGGCAATGGATATTGGAAGAGCTGCTTTCACAAGCGTGCTCAATCTCTTGTCTAGGACTATCTTCTCCATCGATTTAATTAGCTGACCCGAGTAGTGAGGCTTCTAAAAAGTTCAAGGACAATGTTTGGGGTATAATGGAGGATGTAGGGAAACCAAACTTGGCAGACTTTTCTCCTGTGCTCAGGAAGCTTAACCCCCAAGGCATAAGGCGGCGCCTGGCCAATTATTTCCAGAAAACGGTGGTCTACTTCGACCACCTGATCAATCAAAGGTTGGACTCAAGAAGAAGAGGGCATGAGTAGTATATCATGACAGCAAATGACATGTTGGATACCCGTTTAAACATGCATCAGTGAAGATCCAGAGAGAAATGAGGATTTGGACAAGACACAAGTCCAACATTTGATTGTGGTTACTCTTCTCGATCTTTTGTTCTTGATTACTTAATTTCTTCAATATTTCTAAGTTCATACAGTGAATAAAAGAAAGTACAATTTCGTCAGTGTACTCTTACTTGCTTCGGCTTGATTAATTGTGATGATGAGGGTGGTCATTTTTTGGTTTTTGTTCATTAATAATCTGTTTGACTTGAATTGCGAATTCAAATATATATAGGATCTATTTGTTGCTGGCACAGATACAACTTCAGCCACTATAGAGTGGGCAATGGCTGAGCTACTACGCAACCCAGAAGTAATGTTGAAAGCTCAAGCTGAGATTGAGGAAATGATTGGATAGGAAAATGGAACATAGTCGAGGAATCTGACATTGCACGGTTCCCTTATTTGCAAGCAATAATCAAAGAAACGTTTCGGTTGCAATCAAAGAAACGTTTCGGTTGCACCCAGTAGCACCATTGCTTATTCCATGAAAAGATGAATCAGAAGTAGAAATTGGAGGTTACATATTCCCGAAGGGTGCACAAGTTCTTGTCAATGTTTGGGCCATAGGAAGAGACCCTGGCACTTGGGATAGCCCCGGCTATTTTAAGCCGGAGAGGTTCTTGGGGTTGGAGAATGAAATTGATGTTATGGGAAGAAACTTTAATTTGAGCTTATTAGGGTTGCCTTTGGCATTGAGAATGTTACACTTGATATTAGGGTTGCTCATTAACTGCTTTGAATGGAAGCTCGAAGATGGTGTTGTACGGTTGTACACTTGTACACTTGTACCAAAGACTATGAACATGGAGGAGAAGTTTGGCATCAACTTAAGAATGGTTCAGCCTCTTAGAGCTGTGCCCAACAAGTCATAATCCCTTTATACAATTCATATCAATTTAAATGGAGTTAATGTTGTAACCGCAGTGCAGATCGAGCAACTCTTCTTAAAGCCTTTCATTGTCTGATCACCTGGCAACTTCTAATTCACTCTGATAATTAATCGACTGCAAATTCCGGACAATGCCATATGTTCTAGTTTATGGTAGAAAGTCTGTCTGTTAATGCACCATTAAACTCGACAGAATAGGAATAAGAATAAATAAGAGTTTAACCTGATGCCTAAGAGTAACAATCTATCTGTAGCCAGAAGAGAAGTTCCAATATCTCATTCTCTAAAGATGAAATGATACAAGAGATGGCATTGTAGGTGATTTTGAAACACTGGCCTTGCAAGGCTCTTCAGTTTTCTTAAGCTCCGCCTAAATGAGACTTGTGACTTTAATTCGTGAATCATGATCATCTAAGGGATATAACTGTAATGGACAAGTAAATTAGACAGCATAGATTAAATGCAGAGTTATAAACCTATAATTTCAATATTTGAATTTAGCACATGTGATTGAGATTCTCTTATTTCTCACCGTTGTTAAAAATTATCCCTTAAGTGAACACTGTTGTCTAATTCATTATCAATTATAACCGTGCCGCATATTATTACTGGCGTATTCCACCATTGATCTTGGGAAATCAAAATTGGAGTGCCTAAAGTGGGGACAAGTCCATAAATAAATAAAAACTGGTGACTGGTGACCTCTACCACAAGCAACCTAACAGTAACCATCAGTCCCTTTCAAAATTATGTGCCACATAGTTGAAACGCTACATTGTCCATCCATTTATACAAAGGATGGGTACTTACTAATTAGTGCAGTTAATCAAGTAGAACAAAGGAACAAGAGATTTGGGATTTTCTAATATGTTATTTACCTTCTTCAAGAACGGAGTATATATACAAGATACATCAAGACCTATTAGGAAACTAATTACAACAGAATAATCCTAATAATACACAAATATTCACAATCCTAATTACATGGCATGACTCACGCCCAATACAGTTAGAGATAAGAAATGGAGTTCTTGAGCTTCATGCTCTTATGTCTTGGCTTTGCCTGGATCTTCAGCCGAGCCTTGCTTTCATTTGCAAGAAAAAGCAAAGCCATACCCAAGAGGCTTCTTCCACCAGGACCAAAGCCATTTCCACTTATCGGAAATCTCCTTGAGCTCGGAGACAAACCCCACCACTCCCTCACTAAGCTTTCCAAACGCTCCGGCCCCATAATCAGTTTACAACTTGGCCAAGTAACTACAGTTGTATTTTCCTCACCAACTCTAGCCAAAGATATCCTCCAAACCCATGACCAAATCCTCTGCAACCGAAACCTCCCAGATGGTGTCCACGCCTGCAATCACTGCGAGTACAGCTTGCCCTGGCTACCTGTGTCACCAAAATGGAGAAACCTTCGCAGAATATGCAACTCCTATTTGTTTGCCACCAAAGTTTTGGATGCCAACAAAGACAACCGGCGCGTGAAGGTGCAACAGCTCATTGATGATGTTGATGAAAGCATGAGGGCGGGTAATGCAGTCGACATCGGAAGGGCTGCTTTCGCAACTACGCTGAATCTTTTGTCCCGGACTATCTTCTCGGTTGATCTAGCTGACCCGAGTAGCGAGACGGCTAGGAAGTTCAAAGACAATATTAGGGGTATGATGGAAGATGTGGGGAAACCAAACTTGGTGGACTTTTTTCCTTTGCTTAGGAAGCTTGACCCCCAAGGAATAAGGCGGCGCTTGACCAAATATATCCTGGAAACTGTGGTCTACTTCAAAGGCATGATCGATCAAAGGTTGGAATCAAGAAAAGAGAAACAATATGTCACAAGTAATGATATGTTGGATATCCTTATAAACATCAGTGAAGAGGGAAATGAGGATATGGACGAGACACAAATTGAACATTTCATTCTGGTTAGTCTCTCTATTTATGTCCTAGTCTTCTCTGTTGTTCTTGATTACTTCCATTTTTTAATAATGCTAGAGCTCGTTTGACAATGATGACTGTTGTCGTCTTTTGTTTCTGTTCATCATTAAAGAATATTTGAGTGTTGAAATTATGGATCCAATATAGGATCTATTTATTGTAGGCACGGATACAACTTCAGCCACTATGGAGTGGGCAATGGCTGAACTACTACGCAACCCAGAAGCCATGTCGAAAGCTCAAGCTGAGCTTGAGGAAGTGATTGAAAAAGGGAAACAAGTTGAGGAATCTGACGTTGCTCAGCTCCCTTACTTACAAGCAGTAATCAAAGAAACGGTTCGGTTGCACCCAGTAGCTCCCTTGCTTCTTCCACGAAAAGCTGAATCAGATGTAGAAATCGGAGGGTACATTATCCCGAAGGGGGCACAAGTTCTAGTCAATGTTTGGGCCATAGGAAGAGACCCCGACACTTGGGATAACCCCGACTGTTTTAAGCCGGAGAGGTTCTTGGGGTTGGAGAATGAGATTGATGTTATTGGAAGAAACTTTGAGCTTATTCCATTTGGTGGTGGGAGAAGAATATGTCCGGGGTTGCCTTTAGCAATGAGAATGTTGCAGTTGATGTTGGGGTCTCTTATTAACTGCTTTGATTGGAAGCTTAAAGAAGGAGTTGTCCCTGAGACTATGAACATGGAGGAGAAGTTTGGCATCACCTTACAGATGGCTCAGCCTCTTAGAGCTGTGCCCAACAAGTTATAATTGCTTTCCACAATATATTTTGTTAAGTTCAATGGAATTGATGTTGTTTGCAGCGGATACTCCTGATTGGTAACTTCTAGTTCAATAGGATAAACGAAAAACTGTATATTTTATGGCATCAAACTTCGGATAATGCCCATATTGCAGTTCCTGGTAAAAAGTCTGTACGTTAATGCAACATATACCAAGATGAAGTGATTCCATAACAATAAATAAGACTTCAATCTAATTAAGCAGGAAGTTGTGATGTGATTATTGTCATTAGACATTTAAATACACCTGCAAACAATATACATTAGAGTACAGGATTTTATTTCACTTCAACCAGTAACAAACTAACAAACACCTATTGGAACAAATTTAGCTTAGCTGAATTCACAATAGGGCATTTTAAACTGTCTTCAGAATTCAAAGGAAATTGTTTAAGGTTGTACACGGAAGAAAATGATGAAATGATATGATCCATAAAATTGTCTACATTAAAACGACAATAATGAAACTTGGCTGGAAACAAGTTGGCAGTTAAAGCTTGCAACCAACCATGATATACCCCATTGTGATTGAAAATTCATTCCCATTCTTGACATGCTGAAAGCCACCAGAAACAGAGAAAGATGATTCAAGCCACAGCAGTCAGGCATGGATGAAATGAAGTGCCACATGCAATCCATTGCCGCTTCCTCCCATGTGGCACCACGCAACCAGGAACCTTAAGCCATTCCCTGCTCGAAACATTGTAAGTAACCAAGCGGTTCATTTGTCTCGACCTCAAGGACAACATGAGTAAGCCTTTGTTACCCAGGCAAGTCATCCTAACGTGCTTGCCGTAAAACTCCAAGCACCATATATTTGGCATTCTGTCAACCTCCTTCCACAAAAGTGTCATTTTCTGCAGCTCCCAAATGCATACGCACGTAGCAGCATTCTTTGACAACAATCCCACCAGCATGATCCGGCCTCCACATTCAGCAAGTGTGTGATCAGCCAGATGCAGCGGTGTGGGAATTATAAACTGCTTCCAAACCCCAGTGACCATATCATATGACACAATTCCTTCAGGGTCTGACCGCATGTAGTAAAGTGTGCTATCAATTGTAACAGCCTGCGATCGGAAATTCAGGGATAGTGGAAGCTTAACACTTGATGGCATGCTTCCAGGGCTAGTCCAAGAGTTCCTTAGTGAGTCATAAACTTCATACTCACCATCACAACCCACCCACATGATCTTGTAGCCCCCACTGGTAGAACTCCCATTCAGAGTCATCCCCACAGCAATACGAGACCAGACCTTAACTGACCTGGCTGGCAACTCTTTAAAAGATTGATTCAGAGGGTTACACATGTAGAAGTTTCTATTACCAATATCAAGAAAGCAAACCAGGCCACCTGCTGAAGCCACTGGCAAGACGATCAGCTTTGTTGGCAGAGAAGAAATCGTGGGATGGTGCCACTTCTTCAAGGAAGGGTCATACATGGCCCCAGAATTCACGTTTTCATGAGTGATGGTGTAAAACCATGGATTAGCTTGTGGGATCTCTGCACACTGCTGAGAGAAACTTTCAGAGTCCAGCAATGAATTCCATTTCCTGCAAACAGAACGAAAACGGAAAAATGTGGCAATTGGAAGCCTTGCAATGACAGCTTCATAAAGGTCTTCCGGGAAATCTTTCCAAATATGTTGTTCCATAGGCTCAGTGGTATTTGTCGTTCCTGATGATTTACCCCGGGCTCGCTCCTTACGAGATCTCTTACTAGGAGGAGGCTTGGAAGGTTCTAGCATCCTGACACTTCCAGATTTTCCAGCTGCCATCATAAAACTGTAGTAATCATCTACAGAACTATCATCAACAATAGAGGAGCACCACCTGAGTAAAAAGTGACCAAAAGTTAATCATGTCTCCATATTTGAGGAACCATACTGTGAAAGAATAAGCAAAACTGGCACAAACAAATTAAATAAAAAGTGATGCTAAAAAGTACAAACAGATGAAGGCCAATGAAATACGTAAAAGCAAGCAAAAGATACATTATACCAAGTTCTGAACCACTGAGTTTAAACATGTCCAACTAAACCAATCTGGGTTATTACTTAAAAAGAAAAGGACAATCTGTGAGAGGGTGGAGAGCATTACTACATGGTAATGGTATATTATTTTCTGTTCTTAAAGAATTACTTCAAGTCTACTTGCTACTGAACAGGTTAAAATTACTTGAAGTAACTTTCTGCAGCTATAGAGCCTTGGAAAATAACCTCATCCGGCTTTTCATAGATTAGTTAAGCAATGCGCAATAAGTACTGAAAAGAAGCAAACTTATACTTAAAGAGTATGCAGTTGACATGAAATAAGAGATAAAAAAAGCTTTATGAGCCTAACTTGAAAAAAAGGAGGGTAGTATTAGGTAAGACCTATGACATTCAGATGTTTTGAAGGCTTCACCCCAAGAAAACTTAATTCAATAGTTATAGTAATTTTCCACGAAGATCAGTCATGGAGTAAACAAACTGGGACAACAAGTGAATGCACATTTAACAATTTCTCAAAGGAATACTGAAATATGATGTTTTTCCCCAGAGGCCCTGCGGGGTTCTGTTGAAGTAGAAGATAAAGTCAATAAACTTTCAGATTGCCTTGCTTGTGGGAAGTTTACCAAACTTCATAGAAGGCACAGATCCAATTAGCCAATTTTCAAGAATTGAAGTCAATCAGACACAAATATAATCAAAAAGTTATCTTTCTAGGGCATGCCCAGGTGAGCCACCGTCCTACATCAAATTCTATCTGGAAAAAGACTCGGCAGCTTATTGAAATCTGAAAAGTCACAAGGCCTGCAATACATAGACGCGGGTTCTGTGTTAATGCCTCATTTGTAGACATAAAGGGAACCAACAATGCAGTCTGTACGTCATATCTACTGGTTATTATTGATTTGCCCAAATCAATGGATATCACATAACTTAGCATGACTAACTCAAGCAAGACTGTTTAGCTGGTGGTCTACCTTCCTGAAATCTCCCTCTACGATCTTTTCATTCAAATATATATACTAAGATTATTCAAGTTTCGAGACCTAGCTCTGATTTGCCTTGGTAAACCCAATCCACTAGCCCCAAAACAGAAATGACCAGAATCATAGGTCCAGTGTTAACAACTAGACCTATCTAAGAACAGCATCGAATTTCATCTCATCTCCAGCTGGACAGTCACAGCAAGCTTTCTAAATACTCAAAAAGATGAAACAGAACTGAAAAAAAAAAAACCCAATGAATTTCCAGAGGCCAGACAATTCGATAAAGCTCATAAATTTAGTTCCAAAGGAATAAGTTAGAACATAGCAGTAAGACATATGACTGAAATAGCAAAACCCTACAAACTATAACTTGGCAAGCAAAACCAAATTCCGCCGGAAATTCAAAGCAAGCAATAAACTTTTGTAATAATAATCAGAGATAGAACAAAGTCAAGCCATCCAACGGCGGCAGAAGCAGAAAATCAAAGATTGAAGAGGCAGTTTTGGATCCACACCTGCGGTGGTGGTGGTGGTGGTGGTGGTTGAGTAGCGGAAGCTGCTGCTGCTGAAGATGAGGTTGAGGTGGAGAGCCGTGGAATTGAACGAACTCCTGAAGCTGACCGATGAGCTGCCTCAGCATGACCAGTCCTTCCATGCGACCTTCCCCCTCGCCAATCGTGAAACCCGATACCCCAAACAAACAAAACCCGAAACTCCAAATTATATAAACACCATCGACTCCAAAACCCAGAGCCCCCCCCTCTCTTCCCTATCCCCACCCCATTTCTACTTCTACTCTCCCCCTCCCCCAACTCAACCTCTTTTCTTTCTGCTTCTGCTTCTGCTTCTGCTTCTCATTCCTCTGCCCAATCTCCTTTCGCCACGTCATCCGTCTCATTCCCTAACTTGTACTCTCCCCCACACCGAATCCGAATAACTGCTTCTTTTTACAAATATATCCTTACAAATCAACGTTATTCACATCAAAAAACCGTATGGCTGTGGATTACAAGTATGGGTGGGAAGGTAAACCGGCGGGTTAGTTGTTGGTTAATGATGATTAGAGAGGAGCCACGTGTGTGAACGCGTAGGTAAGAACTTGGGGAATGGTCAAGGGGGGAGACCGCCTTTTTGACCTTTCTAGGGAATAAACGGCTGTGATTGGATTTGGATCGGTCCAGGCTCTTTCTTTGTCGTCCCTTTTCGTTCCACGCACACCGTCCTCTCTGATGCTTTTTCCCATTTTCATGATAATTTTGTTAGAATTACGGAAGTACCTACTCCATTCGGTCCTCCTCTACTCATTTCCCATAGGATAATTCCCTCAAGCACTCGCCACAATTATTGCTCTTTACTTTTCTTGCTTACCTTCCTTTAATTTTGATTTTGGAGTTCGTCTACGATAGATCAATGTGCCGATATATTAAGTAGAATAGTTCGATTTTGAGATAGACCGACTCCATGCATTAGTAGACTAATTTGAGAATTGAGACTATTCTACTTCTGTATCGAACTAGTTTTGCTTTGTATTGAACTAAATCTACTTGCTGTATTAGTACGTTGATGTAACATATAACTTAATTTTGTAATGTCTTTCCGAGACGTGACTGTTGAAAGACATTTAGAATATGACAAAATGTTCACTGTATCGATTGAGTATAATGCTAACAGTAAATATTCACACGTGGGTATAAGCACCTCACAATGATTTTCATATGTACAAATAGCTAGCTTGCAATCAAGTGTACTTGTTGATAACTTGATCATTTCATTTCGAGCAATTAGGAAACTAACATAACTTTACGTCTTTCTATATATAACAAACTAACAAAGCAACACCATGGTATCAAAAAGTCTCCAGAAATAAACTTTATTGGGTTTTTTTTGGCTTAAGATATTACTTAAATTTCTAAAGCTTTTTGTACGAGTATCTCTTTCAAAATATTCACACTCACCCTCACCCTCACACAGTATAGGAACCAAAACTGGAATTGATGATAGCTGCCACTATAAACCTGTAAAAGATAAAGAAAAAGAAAGAAAGAAAGGAATCGAATATATGCATTTGTTTCCCTTACAAGTGAAATGAGTGATAGCAGCAACCTTTGTCTTAAGTCATCATACTATCTTCATTTTCTAAGCAAATTGGCAAATACTCATTCATTCAAACCATAACCTTTACTAGTCTTCTGCAGTAGGTTTCCAATTCCTACTTGTAAAATACAAAGTGATGATGAATGATGGTAATGGGGTGGATTTCCAATTCCCACTTCCAATAATCACATCTCAAAATCCATGTAATACATAACAAAGTTTAGAGAGTTCTAGAAACACAAAATTATTAATGTTTCTAACCCAATGTTCCTTCAGAATTGAGCATATAAATATGGTCATGTTTGGTGACCCTAGCAGGTGGTTTATATGAGGTTCTTTCGCTCATTTAGACTCGTAGCACTTTCATTTACCTAATGAATTGCCTTCCCATTACTCACCTTCTCTCCTACACTCCCAACCCAAAAGTCATGCCCCAAATGATGCAATATAACTATTGCTTACCGCCACAGCATTAGCTGCAAATGTTGCTTCCTTCCTCTTCTTTAAACCAAAGAAAATATGTATACGAAAAATATTCTATTGCGTGACAATCTCTAATATCTTTGCCACAACTTACTAGTGTTTATAAAATTATATTGCCGCACAGCCTACAGGACATCCCAATAATAGAGTGTCACATTATCTTTATGAAATAATACAATTAATGAGACATTATGTTACTTAGAGTAACACAATCAAAAAATTATTCGTGAGTAATCACTTTCTCATTGTCTTTCCTTATTTCAAGTTTGAGAGATTTCTTGACATATGAACTAATTTAGAATCTAACAATATCTCATGAAAAGGTCCAAAACAAAATGAGAATAAAGAGTTTGGAAATGGTAGGGAATGTAATTAGGAAAAGAGAGGTGGAGGGTTTGGTAAGGGGAGAAGTCATGATGACATAGAGAGGCTTAAAGCTAAGGTAAGAGGGAAGGTTTAGACTTGATGATTAAGTTTGGCAAAACCAAAGGGTATGTGATGCGGTGGGTAATCATCTCCACCTTGACATAGGGAAGACAAGTTTGTTCTAGTCATCTATAAATGTAATAAAATGGAGCAACGGCTCATCACCATCACCATCACCATCATCGATTCCCTTCTTTTAAGTGTGCACTCATTCCATTCCTCCACCGTGCGTGTGATTACTTTTTTGAATCTTCAACCTTCTTTTTGTACTTGTCACAACTACCTTGAAGGTATATATTTGAATGCGACAGTCTTTAAAAGAATTACTTACTCGGAATAACGTACGTATCATAATCTAATTCATGAAGAAAAATGTTAGCATTAACGGACAATTCTAAGATTTTCATCTCATAACTAAAAGCGAACTAAATCACATGGTTATATTTCTCAGTTTCTTTACTTGCTCCTATGGGTCAAAAAGATTGAGAAAAGCTGTTGTTGTTGTTGTTGTTTTATTATTATTATTATTATTATTATTATTATTTTATTTTATTTTATTTTATCGAAAATAGGTCAATCCTTTCATTAAATTCAACAAGCAGTACAAAAATGAAACACCGGGGTCGATAGAAATAATCATTCCTTAGAACCTTAAAAAACTCTATTCTAATAGAATAGCATCCCCGAAAGTCCATAATACATCTACTTTTTAGGAAGTTCACGCACCATTATTCTAACAAAAACCAGAAACTTCGAAGCAGACATAAAAAGTAACAACTAAAACATTGGTTCTTGCGACCCAAAACAAAAACTAAATTGAACTAGTCGTAGAAGGTGACCGCATCACCTTCCACCCCTCCCTCTGCATCCATCCAACCCCATAGCGAAAGGGTAATCCAGCCCACTTGAAACCCTAGACTAGTGAGCCCAAGGCTGAGGCCCACAGACTAGTTCAAGGCCCAAGAGGCCCAGCCACTCCAAACTCGACCTGAGCAGGGAAGGAATCTTCCTTGCCGCTGCACCAGCCATGGACACCACTGCCAACGCCGTAACTATCGACCCCGATCTTGTTGTCGCACCAACCCACAACCAAATCTCCAGCCAACCAGCACTGTAGGATCAGAATTCCGATCCTCCCATCCGGAGCCGTGAAACCCCATCCACCGGTATCACTCGAGGCAATCAAAGAAGCAGGGACAGAGGCCAAAGTGCCACCGTTGACCCAGAAATCCCCGCACTCCACAGAAACACCGCCACCGGCAGTTTTGTGATTCAGAACACAGTGCCTGTTGGTGCAGAAAAATTCTGTAGAGGAGTTTGACTCACCAATGAATGCGGACTGGAGCGGGAGCTGACCGGGAACGATCAAGAAGCTTCCCTCGAGCGTTGACCTGGAGTTTGACCGTCGGCTCGAGGAGAACGGGGGGTACCTGCAGAAAACTCTCTGATGCCTAAGTCAGTACGTTTCTTAGTGGTGAAGTAGAGAGAAGTGGAATTTGATGCCTTACCTCGACGTTGAGCAGCCTATTTATAGGTGTACTTTGGCGTGGGCTGCAAGTAAACTTGCACAACAAGTCGCAGTGACTTGAGCGGCACGCTACCATTAAGGCCGTATTCACTCCTGCAATAATCGTCACTTATTGGCGGCCATGATTGCCATACTGAATGTCGCATTTATCGTCGCATTTACAACTACATTAACCGTTGCATTTACTGTTGCCATTACTTCTCTTTAATTGCCTTGATTGCAGGGTCAAATTTATTGACCACCCCCACAGTGCCATGCGTAGCAGTCATCACCACAGTTCGTCAAATCAAGAGCAGATCCACCATCCCAGCCAATTGGAGTACATCCACCAATCCAGATCCGATCAAGCAGAAATTGATCTCCATCAATTACAGCAAAAACGTCTTCCCTAACTGAAGAGAGAGCCATACGAATAGAGGTGTCGCCGTCGCTAATCGAAGAGAGAAGCCAACGATGAATTTTGTCGCAGCCGCTTACCGAAGGAAGGTGACGGCGATAGTTCTCTCTCGAAGAAGAGAGAGTCCGAGTCAGAGCCATGTGTTTCATCTATCTTATCAAGAAGTTGTTTCTCTAATGCTTTTTTTTTTTTAGGCTCTGCCCCACGCCCGGTTCCATTTATTATATTAATATTAGAGTTTTGTATCGAGGGGGACATAAAACCTGAACCCCGAGCTACATAGAAACAGTTACATTGATCCTCGTACAGAATATCCTGAATAATTGCAGGCATCTCATCTAACCACAAATCATCAATATCACATCCACTAGCAAGGCGAGCAAACCTATCCGCTACACCGTTTGCTTCACGATAAATATATCGAACTCTAACTGATTGAAAAGCACACATATACTCTTTACAATCATCTAAAACTCGACTTACCTCAGAGAAATTTTTCTCTTCACTGTTGAGAGCAACAATCAGAATGGCAGAGTCGCTTTCAATAACAATGTTAGTCCAGCCTTGGTGAATACCAAGAAGTTAACCAGCTCTACACGCCTCCGTTTCCATATTAAGGACCGAGTGTGCATGTAAAAAAGGCTTAGCCAATGCAGCAATATCCATACCAGTTTCATTCCTAACTACTACTCCAATACCTCCACTCCCATCTTCAACTCGAAAAGCCCCATCCACATTAATTTTCAGACAACCACAATGCTTCTTGATTCTAACAAAAAAGCCAAGTCAAATTCATAATAAATTTGCTGATTGAACGTTATTTTAGAGTTGTGATGTCTATATCCTTAAATCGCTCATATACACATTTATGATAAATAAACGTGTCACGATTTGTATAATATTTGATAGTTTGTTACACTATTTGTATAATATTTGATAGTTTGTTACACTATTATTGAACTAAAAAAAGTAGAATTATAGGAAAAATGAAACTATATATAATGTAGATTAAACAACCAACTTATCTGATTTCAAAGTAGAGTCTGTTTAGTTTGCCTTTGGGCCCTAATTATATCAAATTGACTAAAGAAACGAAGAAGGAAGAAGGTTACAGCTAAATCAAAGTTTGTCCACTCCTATACGGTAAACACAATGCTAGCTACATGTATATATAGTTTAGTTTCCATGAAATGTCTTTTCCCTTTTGCTAGGTCTAGCATCTTCAAGGCGTTGAAAAGCCAGCAAACCTTGAAGACACTCTACGACCTTCTTCATCGTCGGACGGTTTACCGGAAAGAACTCAACACACCTCATTCCCAGCTCTGTAATTGCACTACCATCTTCAGCAAAACAACCCCAATCTTCCTGCAAGCTTCTGTGTACAAGTGAGCAATTGGGCCTGTATACATTCTTGGCCCAGTTGTGCACCAGACTGTCCAGGCCCAACTGAGGCTTCCCCACATTTTCTAGCTCAGAATTTCTCTTGGCTATTAGTCCCAGCAGAATCACACCAAATGAAAATACATCACAGCTGGTATCCCAATAACTGCCACCTGATTAATGAATTGGGTTTTTAAAATTTGCATCAGTTTAAACATTGAAACCCAAAAATATGCAAAACAGACTTTGAAAAAGAAGCACCTTTTGCAGCAAAAAATGGATCAACAAACCCAATGGTGGACATTGGCATCTTCGTTTTTAGTGGTGTCATTTCACCAATGATTCCTCCACTAATTAATCCAAAATCAACTAGTGTTGGCTTGCACTCCTGAAATTCAAAATAGAGTTGCTAATCAAATCAAACTTGAGAAAGATAATGAAGACTATAGGCTTTAGGTACAAACCCAATCCAGCATTATATGAGATGCATTAGTATTCAACACCAGATATGGCTTTTCCTTGTTGTGTAGAAATTCAAGTAGTTGGGCAAATTGAAGAAGCACATTGATCCTTTGAACCCAGTTGAGGTTATCTGTATAGATTCTATACAATGAGTTGTATCTTGTATGAAGCAATTTATATAGAAAATTGAAGGTTCAGTGAAAACTTGATGTACCTTTTGGGGTCAAATTGTGAAGGGTATCCCATGGATTAAGGTCATAGACAACACCCTTAACTTCTTTTTCACAGCAATATCCAATCAACTTCACCAAGTTTGGATAACCCTTTATACTTGGCTGTGTTAAGAATTGAACTTCTTCCTGCAATGCAAATCAAACCCATTACTGATTTGAATCCAGAGAGTTTTTGAAACTTTGACTTGCTCAACTTACCTTGACCATGAGAAACTCATCATTTGTGAATGTTATGCAGCTTGATCTCTCATCCCATATTTTGACAGTAACATCTCCAGCTTGTGATCCAATGTTAAACCCTTGTTGCTTAATCTGACCTCTGTATAATTTGCCAAACTGGGTCAATCCAATCAGATTGTTCTTGTGGAAATTGTTGGTGCAAAGTTTCAAGTCCTCAGATGTAAACACTATAAGATTTGCTTCACAACCCATCTCAGCTCAGACATCAAAAAAGTTCCAACTGATAAACAAACACCAAATATTACAAGAAAAGCAAAGTAAATCGATTATAATAAGTATTGCAATGGAGTCTTGTTTAAATTTACAGGCCAGGGCCAAGTCAACTTAAAGATCCAGGGCCAAGTCTAAATTTACAGTTAAATAATACTCCAAGGTGCGTAGTCAACCTTTCTACAGTCACATATGCTATGAGATTTTTCTCCTTTTTGGGTTGAGTCCCTTCCTAAAAAATTTTGTAAAGGTAGATTCTCATTTTATAGTTTGTGTGACTATTTTTAAGATGTTTTTTTTTTTTGGGTTACAACTATTTTTAAGATGTTGCTTCTCCCTTTGTAATTATCAAATACAAAATAGAATAACTAAATGTCATTATCTATCAAATTATTATACCATATAAATCCCCCATCCCAATCTTCATGTTCATATCCCTTTCAAAAAAAAGAAATTGTTCATATTGTCAGAGTCCCTAATTATTATTACCAGATACCTTCAACAAGATGTCCACTTGCAATCTTCTAAGATTTTTATATTTTTGTGTCCCTTTCATTGTGAATCTCCAACTAATGGTTGACCAAACTCCATGAAGATAAGAACCAGAAACATAAAAAGAAAATAGATATCACGTTCATTCTCATCACAAACAGTTCTAAAGAGAAAGCTGAAACTCAAACACCATTTTAATTTCTTTCATTAAAAATAAGGATGAAACTCAAAGCTTGCTTGCTTTATTTTATATGCCAATAGCAATGTACTGAAGTTTAACAACTTGAAAAACAAGCCAAATTTTTGTAATCAATGGTATGACGTTAGCTAAGCTTGTAACAGAGACATGATTTAACAAGTTCTCACCAAAACCGTACCATACCCCAAGTCAAATATCACCCCTCACTTGTTTCTTAACAACATATTTATTTTCAAGTCATTTGATCCCAACTTCATTTTCCTTTTAAAGCCCCTAATCTCATTGCAAGCCTCAGCCTCATCACATTATTCTCCATTGTTCCATCCACTTATCCACTATGGGAACATTAGTGCCGAGTTCAGCCCAAGATCTGCAGGAACATATATTCCGAAGCCAATTGCCCGCTGTCCAGGTGCCTGAAAACCTCACATTGCCAGAATTTGTGCTCAAAGATGCCGAGTTGTATGCTGACAATGTTGCCTTTGTGGAGGCTGTGACTGGAAAGAAAATCACTTACCGTGAGGTGGTTAGAGACACCGGTAGGTTTGCCAAGGCCTTAAGGTCTCTAGGCCTTAGAAAGGGGCATGTGGTCATTGTTGTTCTTCCCAATGTAGCTGAGTATGCCATTGTTGCTTTGGGAATAATGGCTGCTGGTGGTGTGTTTTCGGGTGCAAACCCTGCGGGGCATGCATCCGAAATCAAAAAACAGGTGGTTGCTGCTGATGCCAAGATAATTGTGACAAATGGCGCTAGCTATGAAAAGGTAATATTGTCAATTTAGGGTCGTCAAATTTGTACATCAAATGAATGTGTCAGTACATGCATATGTCACTATCCTGTTACAATGCAGGTAAAAGCTTTCGGGGTACCAGTAATTGCAATCGGTGAGGAGAGTATTGAAGGTGCTATGAATTGGAACAACTTGCTTGAAGCAGCAGACCGTGCCGGAGCTAATATCTATCAGGAGAAAGTCCAACAGACTGATCTATGTGCTCTTCCCTTCTCGTCGGGCACAACAGGACTATCCAAAGGTGTAATGCTGACTCACCGCAATCTTGTAGCTAACCTCAGCTCCACACTCTTTGGAGTAACGCCAGAAATGATAGGAAAAGTCACTGTACTAGGCCTAATTCCCTTCTTCCACATCTATGGGATCACCGGAATATGTTGTGCTACGCTTAGAAACAAAGGGAAAGTTGTGGTAATGGGAAGATACGAACTTAGGACCTTTCTGAACGCACTGATCTCACAAGAGGTCACGTTTGCCCCCATTGTGCCACCGATCATTTTGAACTTAGTGAAGCATCCAATAGTGGATGAATTCGATCTAAGCAAGCTCAAACTCCAGGCTGTTATGACTGCAGCTGCTCCACTTGCGCCGGATCTCCTCAAAGCATTCGAAAGCAAGTTCCCTGGAGTCCAAGTCCAAGAGGTAGATGCTTTTTGGTGCTACATTGGAAATGATCGATCCCTTAACCATCCTAATAGTTCCTTTTGACTTGTAGGCATATGGACTGACTGAGCATAGCTGCATTACTCTGACTCATGCCGGACAGGGTTTTAAGGCAAAGAAAAACTCAGTTGGGTTTATTCTCCCAAACATGGAAGTTAAATTCATCGATCCTGAAACTGGTAGATCACTCCCAAGAAACACCCCTGGTGAAATTTGTGTGTTGAGTCAATGCACCATGCAAGGTAGATGAAAGGAAAAAGATTACTAATTGATTCAGTAATTTCGACCTTTTGAAATAACTCACAAACTGCGCTTATAAGCTTTTGTCACAAACTTGATTTTTCAGGTTACTACAACAATGAAGAGGAGACTATGAGGACCATCGACACGAATGGTTGGCTTCACACTGGTGACATTGGCTACATTGATGATGATGACAACGTCTTCATTGTCGATCGCATCAAGGAATTGATCAAATTCAAAGGTTTCCAAGTAAGTGAAGAACTAGACTAGCTTAGATCACATGATTAATGATTCCACTACAATTTTTAAAGCCATTTCATTCTCATTTAAAGGTAGCTCCTGCTGAACTTGAGGCCATCCTTCTGACTCATCCCTCAGTCGAAGACGTAGCAGTAGTCCCGTAAGTACTATCGACTAACATCAGTCGACAATTGTACGTTGTTCCATTTTTCGTGTTCCGAAAGAAAAACAACTGCTGTTTCTTTGTTTCAGACTGCCAGATGAAGAAGCTGGGGAAATACCAGCAGCATGTGTTGTGAAGGCAGCCGGTGCAAAAGAGAGTGAAGAAGACATAATCAACTATGTGGCCTCAAATGTTGCACAATACAAGAAAGTGAGAGTGGTGCACTTTGTGGACACCATTCCGAAATCACCCTCTGGAAAAATCATGAGGAGGCTTGTGAAGGACACAATGATAGAAAAGATCAAGGCATCCAAGCTCAGCAGCAATTAATTAACTCATCCATGAAATAACACTCCTAGTTAAATATCCAAGACTTTAAATGTGAGAGTGATAACAAAGCTCCGTATCAATGTGGGTTTATCATTATGAATGAAAGCATTATCACACCAGAAAATTATTTATATGCAGGAGAATGGAAAGGGTTGGGTGGTTGGGAGAAGGGTAGGTGGTGAGGTTATACTTGTTACTAGTAGGGTTGCTCCCATCTTACATTTGACTATTTGAGTATGAAACATTTGACCCATCAAGTCACTGTTACTCATCATGCGGTGCAAATGATTATTGACCGCTAGTAAGTCTTTCAATTTAGTTTGAATTGACCGGTACACCATACATTTGAAATGTTTGTGGCTCAAAGAGGAATATTAAAACTATATTTTCGGAGAATGAACTGATTATGTGCATAAATTTATACGCAGTTACGCACAATCTTAAACAGTTTGTAAGGGTTAAATTAAGGTTCAAAACTCTTAAATGTATATCAAATTTAACATATACTTTTCCTCGCGTGCTACCCCAATCTTGATAAGGTGAAGAGCTGTATATATCCAAGCAAACAACAATCTTAAAGATTTAAACCCAAAAAATATTGTAATAAGTCTTTTTCATTATCATGTTAGGCAACCATCGTGTCTTGAGAATCTTATCGTATAAGCAAATTAATATCAAAGTAAAATAAACATGTTTTTTAAATAATAATAATAATAATAACATAAACCATAAAAAACGTTTTAACTCACTAAGTCACAACACTAATAACTCATGTGAAAAATGAGGAAAAATGATTCTTGGACTTTTCAATTTGTACAGAAACTCATTAAACAAACTAATAATCTAATATTTTGGGACCTTACGTCCTTACTAGCAGACTAGTCCTCATTTCATCAGGTCTTGTCTAGATCAACTATACCAAACCAAAACTTAGTGCATTTGAAATGTTTATGGCCCCAAATGAACGACAAAAATTTGAAGAGGATAATGTGATCTTTGTGGCTGAAAAGCTTAAGCAGTCGAGAAATAATATAAATAATGGGATTTCAAGTGATGTATATCAAATTAATACATACATACTCACAATCTCAATCAATTTGTAAGAACTAACATATCATCTAGAAAAATAAAAATCCTTAGAAACTCTCTATTGTGTATCAAGCTAATAATTACTTTCCCTTACGTTCCATACCCAGACAAACAAAAAATCGAAAAAAACAGGACTTTGATACCAAACTAACATCAATCATATCTAATGTAGATCGACCGTATCAAATTAACACTTAATACTTTTGAAATATTTATGACTGCGATAAGATGATTTTTGTGATCTCAAAACTTAAGTGGTTGAGAAATGATACGAACAATGAGATCTCAAATAAAGTATATCAATGTAATACTTACTCACAATCTCAATCAATTTGTAAGAACTAAAATACCGATTACAAAATTAAAAATTCTCAGAATCCCCCCCCCCCCCCCCCCATTTCTCAATTTATGCGTGTCATCCTTGCGTAGAGACCATATTAATTTTCTCTGTATCGTTCCAATTTTATCAGATGTGTATCAAGTTAATACATACTCTCTCTTGCGTTGTATATTAGGACAAATAGAAAACAGAAAAGGCACAAATTTGAAATATGTACGTTATAAACAAGACTTTGATATTATCAACCATTTATGTCCTAAAACCTACGAACTAGACTCACCGGTTACCAGCAAACCACCCCTAATAACTCGTGAAAAATGACAGGTTGAACGAAAGCCATGAAACAAGCTTAGTTATTAGGGACCTCACCACCAAAGTAGTGATGAATGAATTCATCAAGTCCAGTCTAGATGAACTAATTAAACCAAAACTTGGGTAAAATATTTGATGGTGTACATGTGAACCTGCGACGCGTACCTGCATGGATTCATGCTCACACATTCTTGATGAAACTGAAATAGCCTTGCTTAGCCTCATGTATATGTCCTTATATTTTTGCTCAAGCTGGCCATGCGGCGTCCAGATTAGATTCTCTAAAACCAGTGAAGGCTCAAACCAACAATACTGAACGTGTTCACGTGGACTCTTCTCAGCATGAGATCTTATAATCCTACTTGATTAATTCTTATCATTAATTAATCTAATTCTTCGCCATTTAAATAACAGACATCACACAGGTTGGTCTGCCCAGATTTAAGTTTTATAATATATATATACTTCTATTAGGAGTAGTATGTTATTGATATAACCGATATGTTAATGTACTATATATATATATATATATATGATGGAATCTGATGTTTCAGTTATATGTATAACAAATACTAACCCTAATCTCAGAGACTTTGTCACGCAAACACGTTATTATCTTAATCACATCCCATGTTGATTCTATGTATCACATAGATTATAATTTAGCCCTAACATTGGGACCCTGTCTAGTATTTTTTCTTAGTAGGATAATGTCAACTAGTACAAGTTGTGGATACAAAACACAATCCTGAGTTTACTTTCCTTAAACAAACCAAAATTCCCATTAGGAGCACACTATTGTTTGCTGTCCTTTGTCTTTAAACTAACAAATTCCTTCTATAGCTACCATAAATGTAAGCATGGTGAAGTAAATTTTTTGAAAGGTGATCATTAGGTTGACCAAGATACGTTGTATTAAACTTTGTGAATGAAGATCGTATTTTAGAATCTAGTATCTCATATATTAAAGAAACTCATTTGGTTTAAAATCTACACATGAGTACAAGAACTTGAGTGTAGAATGTGACGGTTAATTTAATGCTAAATATATCTTTTGAACAATGAATTTTCACTATTAAAATTATGCTAAACTAGAGAATTCGATTTGTGAAGTTAGTGCCAAGTTTGTTTTTGTTGATTTATGAATGTTCGAGTGCATTCCCACACCCACTCATAAATGTTATAAACTATTTGCTATTTTCTCATTTGCTTATTTTTACTTACAATATAGTGAATATACTAACAATTCAAGACAAGAAAAACTATTTTTATTTTAAGAGTTTTCACGTGATATTGAAATTTAAGTAAATCTCGTTAACTTTCATAGAGAAATGATTCAACAGTTCTGAATTAGAACGTATCATTAT
Source organism: Rosa rugosa (assembly GCF_958449725.1). Lineage (NCBI taxonomy): Eukaryota > Viridiplantae > Streptophyta > Magnoliopsida > Rosales > Rosaceae > Rosa > Rosa rugosa. The sequence goes on along the minus strand of NC_084824.1, from coordinate 10,987,747 downwards.
GCTACGACCACTGGGAAAAAGATACAAGCTAAATTCCATTACCGCACAAAGTTGAAACTGTCACACCTCCGAGCCGGGTCGAGTGCGGTTGGACCGACTAGTCACCACCATTTGTCGCTTTCGATGGTTACGTTCACAGAAAGTGGGTAGAAGAAAAGACTAGAATACAAAGCTGCCCAGCCAAGGCCGGGAGGGCCCAAACCAAAACAAATGCAAAGCAAACAGGTTAGAGACAAACTACACAATATAAGTGTGTGTGCGAGCTGGTATTGGTTCTCTACGTCTCTTTGGTCAAGTGTGTGTCTCTCGATTGAAACTTTGATCAAAAGAAAGAATGGGAAGAATCCCAGCCAATAATGCTTTCCTTTCATATTGAAAATAGCTTCTCTGCAAAATCACCCAGTAAGTTCACTGAGCTCACCAATCATTTTCTCTCTTTTTTTTTTTCTTTTTTTTTTTTCCTATCTGGGTACCTCTATTGCCATGATTTCAGGGTAAAGGTTTTAGCTTTCTCCTATTTTTTCTTCACCTTCATCTCTAGGTCTGGATTCTTTCCCTTATTGGATAGATGCTTTGGAAAAACGATAAACATTGGTGGGTAGCTCTGGTTATTCTGATTTCTTTTTTGGGAGAGAAAATAGAGAGTGATTGTAGCCAATCCAAATTGGGCAAGAAAGTTTTTAACTTTTGGTTTTGGGGGAAACTATTTTCCCAATTCTTCCATGAGATGAGGTCAGACTCTATTTGGGAAAGGAAAGAATGCTTCTTTCTTTCTCCCCCAAATATTGCCTTTTCTTTCATTTGGTACATGAAAATTAATGCCTTCTTTGAACTTGGCTAGATGTCTAAAATAAAGGCAATCTAATCAGATTGTTAGTATTTGGTAAAGTTTTTTTTTTTTTTTTTTTGTTCTTCTTTTTAAAAAACCAAAAGCCTGTTTTTTCTGGGTAATAAGTACTCATTTGATTATGGTGTTGAGTATAATAATTTCTTCTGGGAGTTGCTTTATATGATTAGGTGGATTCTTGGTGGCTAAGGAAGAAGCTTGCGGGTTTATTAGAGGATAGATGAGTTTCGGAGCAATTGAGGTTCACAAGTTTTGGGAGTTGAATCATAGGCTGTAGTGGGTGGATCTAAGTGACCGACTTTTAAGAGATGAGGAAATGTCAAATTATTGGGACTGTTTGGAGAGGACAAGGTAATAAAAAGAAACATTATTAGGAATTATTAACGAGAGTGAAAGTGACAGAACCAATAGCTGGGTAAAGGTGGTAAGTCTCAGATGGGTTGGTGAGTAACAAATAGCAATCACGTTGGTATATAAAAACTGCACAGCTTTGCAGGGAAATGGGAAACACTTGCCATCTTTACCGGAATTCAGGTACTGGGGTTCAAATTAATTGTTGCTTGCTAATGGTGGGGACTTATTGATGTACTAGATTTAGAAGTGAATGACTGGTATATGTAGGATACAGTAGGCGCGGGTTTGGATTTATCTGATCAGATTCTTTGTTTGGTCGGGCATAGTAGATTGGGGATTATTGAAGCCGTGTTTAAGATGTAGCAACTATTTATTGTCCCATCATGGCTGTAAAGTTATGAACTACAATTTATAGCTGCAGAAGATTAGCGGTGGAAAACTGATTTTCTAGCAAGTGGGGATGCTCTGGTTGGCTATACATTTAATACACTGGTCTCCATCTATGTAGGTTTTCGGCTAGGTTGCGCAGATCTGAGAAGCCTTGCTTCTACAAACTCGAAGAGAGCACAATGATTCAATACTGTTCCTTGTACTCGTATTCAGGATTTGCTTTGCTTCAGAGCCCGGTCCTCTGAAACAGTGCTGCCGCACACTGTGTAGGCATGTTCTTGTTCTTTGACAGTGTTTGCTGGGCTAGTTAATTGATGTTTTTGTGTGTTTGTTCTGTTTCCTTTTTTTTTTTTTTGTATGTTCTTTTGTGTGTGTATATTCTTATGTGGTTGTGATATGTTGCAGCATCTGGTGACCAGTTGCTTTTGCATTATCTGAAGAAGATTTTGAAGTTAGTTTATGAATTCCCTGTTGGTGATGGAGTGGAATGAGAAGCATCCTTCACTATGGGACTGGGAGAATGTTTTCATGTTTGGAGCAAAAGTAACTGAAAATCCGAAGAAGCTTCAACCAACAGACTGGAGTGTTGAAGGAGAACGAGGAATGAACTCTGAATCTTTCTATTCACCTGGGGGTGATGGGGGAAGTGGTGTTTCTGGCTCTGACTTAGGAGACGGTACATCAAAGAGTTCAAAATCAGGTTCTGTGAATTCTTCAGTTGGGGAAAGTAAGAAATCCAACTTCAGCCTTGAGGCTTTTGAAGGTTTCCCAAAGGATTTTGTTGATAAAAAACAATCAGCTAGAGAAGCTGAAGCCCTTGGATCTTCGCCAACTCATGAGATTTCAGCTGGCTCTGGTGAGCCATTGCTCAGCCTAAAGCTTGGTAAGCGGATGTACTTTGAAGATGTTTGTGCAGGAAATAATGCTAAGACCTCTGCTGTGTCTGTTATATCCACACCAATGGGAACAAAAGCAAAGAGATTTAAGTCCATTGGTCAAAGTACAGCTGCTACTCGCTGCCAAGTTGAAGGCTGCAATATTGATCTCTCATCAGCGAAAGATTACCATCGCAAACATAGGATTTGTGCAAATCATTCCAAATCACCAAAGGTCGTTGTTAATGGTGTGGAACGTCGGTTTTGCCAGCAATGTAGCAGGTAAAGCTTGTTTGATACCACTTGGAAGATAACAAAACCTAGCAATTACTTGTTTTTGATTACTTGGTCAATTATTTTCTTACCTATGATGCTCTAGAGCATCATCCTTATCAATGTGTTTGTAATTGCAATGTTTACTTCTTTAATCAGTTAATGGTTCAATCAATATCATTCTTCGCTTCTAACTTATAGATCTTGATATGCAAAAACCCTTTCTGTGGTCAAAGGTTCCATGGCCTTTCTGAATTTGATGAAAAGAAGAGAAGCTGTCGCAGGCGTCTTTCAGATCACAACGCAAGGCGTCGCAAACCACTGCCAGGAGCACTGCGAGATCGAGCGAGGCTGTCCTCATCACTGTACAGTACAGGTTTTAAGCATATCCCTTTATTTGTTCTTCATGCTGTTTTCTGACTAAATAACATCATGATATGGGATGGACTTCACATGATTGGTTAAATTGTGGTTTAGTCCAAGCTAGGCTTGAGCATGTGCCTAATCAGATTTATAATCTGTACATATGCCTCAGCTTTGTTCGATTCAAAATGAGCACAGGGAAACAATATCAAGGATTTTATTTCCCCATCTCGTGACTGTAATTAGTTAAGATTCATGTTTCGTAAGCCTCCCTTTAAAGTCATTTACTATTTTCTGGTGCTCAAGCTGCTATGCTGCATGGGTTATCCATCCTTGAGGGATATGCCATCCCGAACATTAGTCATTTGACATGCTTTCAGATTAAAGTTAATATGAGGACAATCATATTTGGATTTGTGGTGTTGCTATCCATTAAAGTGCGCTGGTTTTACCTATGCAGATGGGAGGCAAGACATGAGCCTTGTTTTGGACCAAGCCCCATGTGTCTACTCGAGGAATGCTACAAATTTATCATGGGATGGCGCATGTAGCTTCAGGTTGACACCAACAAAAGATTATTTTCCAAATCCTGCAAAAGGAGGAGGCACTTCCAGACAGCTAAATTTGGCTGAAAATCGAACTTCAAGTTCCTTAACAATGCTTTATCAAGATTCTAGTAGGTTGCCACCATCTAAGGGCACAGCATCACAAGTTCTAAATCGAGGTCTGTTATGCATCTTGCTTCATGATTTACACTCGAGTTTATATCATTCACCTAATTAGTCGCTGCTAATGCCAACTTACTAGATTACATCGTCATAGTTTATATACAGATTATTGTATGTTAAATGGTCATGTAACTTTTGTTTGGTGATCTATATGCAGGTGCCGAAGAATCTATGATCTCTTTCAACCTGGATGCACCGCAGAATCTTAATCGTGCTCTCTCTCTTCTGTCAACCAGTTCGTGGGCTTCATGCGAGGCAAAACCTGTTTCACTTGATAATACCAATCACAGTTATCATACCAACATGCCCCGGCCTGTGATGCAGGCAATGAACCAAGGCTTGCCATTGTCGTCAGAATACTGGCAAAATGAACAGCCATCCCTCGACACCACCCAAGTGAATGTCTCGCATTCACAGAGTAATGGCAGCAACCAATATCAGGATCTTCATTTGTTCAAGGGGCCCTATGAGTTCGGCTATAACACCAACCAATTCAATTAAACTCTCAACCCAGAGGACTGTTCTTGCGGCCTTAGAATCTTACCTTTCTTAAGGTTAGTTCTATGGCAGAATTTATTGATTTTTATGAGTTTGCTGCCCATTTCATAATCAAGCCACTGATAAGTATCTCACCATAGTGTAATTATTTCCAGGAACCTCGAAACTGCTTTGGTTAACCCCGTCTTGCTCTAATCGCATAGAAGAACTCGGTGAATTCAGATTGCGGTGCGAATTCATGACATGATAATAAATTTGACTTGTGAACTGTTGTATTTGTCTTAACTCGTGTAGAATGTTCTGAACTCAGACTTAACGGCGATTCGGGAAATCCCTAGTTAACCTCTTTCTAAGAATGCTCGACTGAACTATTTGAATATAAGTCCAATTTCATTTCTTCATAATGGATGCAGTCCATAGGTAATCTTATTATCAATTTAGGTTCATTGACTATTGTCATTATATTTTCATGTCTATTTTGCCCCTTGAGTTAAATATAAAAACAAATTAATTGCTTTTAAGCATTTATTTATTTTTTCAATTTGAATTTTGAACCCATGATGAACCTGCAATAAGTCAAAATATAATTAGTATTATAAAATTAGCAAATAGAGATGTGAAGTCAACCTAAGTGGAAGATACAAAAAAAAATTCATAAGTTCATCAAAACATTCTAGCTAAAAGATACGTATAACTTAAGTAAGAGATATAAATTTAGGGATTTCCTCTATTGTAGGTATATAGTATACCATAAGTAAGAGATACGCATCTAAGTAAGAGATATACATTTACGGATTAATGTTCTTTGATTCGATTAGATATGTATCTAAGTAAGAGATATAAATTTACAAATTAGATTTATTCTATTGTAGGTATAAATAATCGAGATATATACAAAGTAAGAGATATACGGATTAACTTTCTTCTATTGTAAGTATACCATAAGTAAGAGATACGCACCTAAATAAGATATATATGTTAATGGATTAATGTTCTTCGATTACTATAATTGAAATATGTACCCAAGTAAGAAATAAATTTACGGATTAGTTTTCTTTTATTTTTGGTATAAATAATCGAGATGCAAATGGTGAAAAAAAAACTACCTATATAGGAGGTATACTGAAATTGCATAATGTTTGAAGTATTCTGAATTTTTGAGCTCTTAATACATCTACCACAAAAATTGCGTAATGTTTACCTTAGAATAATGTTACAATAGTGGTTTGTCAACTAACAACACACACACACGTGTTACTTTCTAGGTTAAAGGTAAGTTAAGAAGGAAATGTAAAAAAAAATGGCGAAGAAGAAGAAGAAGAAGAATAGCTACTATCCATGGAATGATTTACACCAAAAGGATCACAATCGTATAGGGCCGACAAAAAAATACTTTGACCATAGAAAGCTTTATGTTAAAAGAGAACCACGTTCATAAAAAACTTGACATTATATGCAAGAGCCATAACCATAGAAGCTTTGGTGTTGAAGAAAAACATTATCAAAAATTTGCTTTAGAAAGATTCTTAACTTATAGAAGACATCTTTTAAATTTAGAATAATTTTAAGAATGATTTACATTGAATATGGTATTCAATGTCATATCAATTTCATAATTTTATACCGGATCAATAAGAATAATTTAAGAAAGATATACATCAAATATGATATTAATTACTAATCAGATTGCTAATTTTAATCCTATTAATTCTTGCCTTTTATGTGTAAAGATATTCAATAAGGACATATTAGTCATGTAAAAAAAATTAATGAGGATTGAGTCAGCAAGATCGAAAAGTAAATAAATCATAGGTGACAATTGAGTCATTGGACCGCAATTAACAAGAAAAATTGATGCGGACTACAATCAATACAGGGTCTAGCTTTTAGACTTTAATCTAATCATCTCTTTAGGCCATCTCGATTTCCTGTTTATTAGAATACCAATATACAAGGCATAGACCAAAAAGAAAAAATAACACACCCATACACTGACACAGGCGCGGACACACAAAGGCCAATGGTCGCAGAAATGACCCAATTAAACATTATGGTAGATGGTGATTTTTCTATAGATTCACTGGCATTTGACAGAGTAATTTCATCCAAGCCAATATTCTGCTTCCATAGACCAATGATACATTCGTAACTATAGCCAACAAAGAGAAATGGCGTATAATATGACCCTCGGCCGCCTGACAAGCTAGGCATGCAATTTAAGGCCACCTTCACTAGCAAGACAAGCACAATGCCTCCTATTGACTTCATTTACTTATGGCCATAGGCGCACAAGACCTATGATGACTATAATATTTCCAACCACCATCCCATGACCAAAATCCTGACAGAAAAATTGTCACAAGAACAAGACCATGGATAACCTGGTTTGGTAGAATATACTACATGCTTACACGCGACTGACAAGAAACAAATCTTCTGTCCCCAATTATATCACAATGAGACCTAATTAATCAAACTCGGGGAACTGATAACAGAAGCATCTGTTAGATCATAAATACTTCAAAGACATTTAGACAATTTGAGATCAAATGAAAACCAGAAAAAATCAGACTACAGAAACCTTTTGCCCAGCTAGTAACATACTCACTAGAATAGATGAGTTGATTCAAAGTAAAGGTCTAACTAATAGAAACCAGAACCAACCTGTAAAATCTTTGCCAGATAGTACTGGCTGACACAAGATGCATTGTACGATCCACAAAGACCACAAATACCATAGCAGTTAATACAACAACTTGACACAAATCATGATAAGGTAGAGTAACTCGATAACCGCTGCAACATGAGGACGACAAGACTGACTTTCAGACACCCAATATTGAGCAATGCTGGATGACAACTCTGGACCTTCTCAACCCTCAAATATGTCCTAGTACTCACTGGAACAGTAGACAATTACAAATTAACCCATGCACTAGACAAATACATAATAAAATTAAAAAGCTAGAATAAAAATCAATCTACAGTATTGGAAAAATGTAACACAGAAGGAAACATTAGAAATGGGTCAATTAACGAGAATAGATTGGAAAATAGAATGTAAATCAAACTTGTATTATGTACAAAAATCACCAATAACAACGACAATTTTAAGAAACCCATAGAGATCCAGAGCATATTTCTAATACAACAAACCTGATCATTTTCATCTGGAGCAGGTGAAGAGGACTTCTTTGACTCGGTTGGTTTGTCCTCTCCACAATTCTGTCTGTTACACTTGGTTCGGAATGGATAGTTTATGTTATTACATTTCTCACACTTCCAGCTACCTTCCGGCATCTTTTGCTCTGCAAAAGAGATGTTTGAAGTTACAGCAAGAGGACAACATAGTATTCAAGAACAAAGAAGGTAAAAGAAATATATCAATTAGAGAATTAGGTGACAATAAGGCACAGGATCAACTTACTTGCACTTTTGTCATTCTTTGCAGCCTGCATTTACAACAGAGTATTATTACATGTCAGCAAAATATAGAATCTAGAGAGTTTGATCCACAAGAATATCAAGCAGAATATTCAGGCAAAAATGGATTTTAACATATAGAATCCCAATCACTAGAGAGAGAGAGAGAGAGAGAGACCTGAGATCCAGGTTTTGGTGTATTGCACTTCCTCATGTTACAAACAGTTCTAAATGAAAAGTTGATATTTCCGCATTTTGGGCACGTCCAGTCATTATCGCGTGTGGCATCTAAATGTGCAATAAAAATAAATAAAAAGAAGAAATCAATGATCATGTCTATATAAATGTTTCCATGATGACCAAACATTCATAAGAAGCCAAGATGACACACCTGCACTCTTCTTTTGAGATTTATCGTCGGGATAGAATCCTGGCCTTGGCCCCTGCACAAGTACATCACATATCATTTGTATCACATCCACGAACATAGAATTATGAGCCAAGTTCAACAAAACGGTTGAGATTCATTTGGACTTGGAAGATAGATCTATAGATAAAAGATCAAATAAAATAATAAATCAAGCATGTAAAAACCAGTCCACAATAGAGTATGTACATACCATAGGACCAGGGCCCAGGGGAAGTCCAAGGCCATACCGATCCATCATAGGAGGAATACCGTATAATCCACCTGCAAAAGTAGGGAAGGGAAACACATGAGGCACAATTACGACACTAAAGTAAAAAGCAACAACAACAATGAGGATCTTAGAACCAAGAGTGGAACACACCGCTGCTTTCAATCATACAGTTTTTTTTTTTGTGTGTATGTGTGTGGTCGGTAGGGGGTGGGAGAAAGAATTCATATAGGTTGCAAATGATATTGGCATATTGAGAGTTGATAAAATACAAATAATAACACAAGCAAGTTTACAACAAAAACCAAATTATAACTTAGCTAAACTGGTAATGAATAATATCAAAGAATTAAAATATCCAGGATTCAAACAGAGGCTGCAAAATGATATTCGCATATCCAGAGTGCAATAATAGATATGGTAACACAAGCAAGTTTACAAAGAAAAACGAATTATAACTTAGCTGAACAGGTAATGAATAAAAATCAATGTATTAAAACATCCAGAACTGCACCAAGGAAGAATAAACACATAAAATCTGAGGGATAAACTGAAAATACCATTTCCTATCAGGGATCCACTAGAATAAGGCGTAGGTGCAGGCAAATGCAGAGGTCTGTAGGGGCTGCCTGTAGACAGGCGATTGCCGTAGTTGTAATGATATGCTGATCCCCCAGAGAACGGAACATCATAGGGAGGAATGGATGATCCATTGAACAGAGAAGAACCATATGGAGGCACACTAAGATACATTGAGGAGGGTGCAGCAGAACCCACATAAGGAGGAGCAGAAGAGTAAGGTTGTGGGGCTTGGAAAGGCTTAGCAGCCGATTTCTGAAAAATGCAAAATTCAATCTTTATATCCCGCACCGCATATAATTAAAACATCGCAACTTAACTCAAATGGCATACTGAGCAAAGCAAAATTGATAATGTAGCATAGGTCAGTCTCTTACAGAGTTATGATCAGCCGGCCTCGGCTGAGTGCAATTACGCATATTGCAAGTTGTTCTAAACGAGAAATTCACATTCCCACACGCAGGGCAGGTCCAATCATCCTCCCTTCTACTCCCTACAAACACCACCACTTGTACTAATCAGCTCCGAACATCATAACACCCAAAATATTCAAAACCAATACAAGCAATACACAATTCCACAAGTACATGTACGAATACGAATACGAATACGATCAATAGTATAATTTTTCAGCTCATAAACTAAAGTTTGAATCGTTAGGCTACTACCAACGCATTATTGCCGAGGATAATACTAACCGCATCGAATGGAATTAATTTAAATAAATAAATAAATAAAATACCGTCGGTTCTAGCACGCTTGGCTGCTGATGAATTTCTGTTGTCAACCTGAAAATCAAAGAGAAAAAAGGTTTATGACAGTGGGCGAAACCCTAATTCTGGCTTTGTCGCCGTGAATTGGAGAAAACCAAGAGATGGGAGAATTTGGAGGCGAAGGTCGCGAAATTGCATCAAATTACCTGAGACATATCGACGGCGGCGAGGTAAGATAATGCGGCGGAGAAATTTGATTGGGATTGGGAATTGGAATTTAGCCCTATCGGAGAAACAGCAGGGTTGGGGCGACGACGACAGATTGCGAGGGTTTATGTAGAGACGGTTAAGTTTGTTCGAGTTCGGTGCTAATACGCACCGTTTTGTGTGGGTCCCGCCTGAGATGGACGGTCCAGATCCTGTGGGGATTTTTTTTTCGCAAAAAAATAAAATACATTGGAGATGCAGGGGATCGAACCCTGTGCCTCTCGCATGCAAAGCGAGCGCTCTACCATTTGAGCTACATCCCCATCTGTAGATTAATGGTTGATTAACGTAATTTGATCTTTTATAATTTTAAATGTTAACACCCAAAGGCCAATAAAGCGTGATACCAATTTTCCTCATACAGTAATTATGATTTGGAGTTATATGATAGGTTAAGGAGAACAATTTTGCATAGAACATAACGATTGGATCGTTAACTTTTCTTTCTAATTAGTAATTACAGATTGGGTCAATGGTTTGTGAAGTTACGAACTAAACTTGTAAGAATGGGAGAGAGTAGGTACCACTCATTTACGGTAACGGTAAACTAGCCCGGGACTATAGATTATTTTGGTTTGAGCTATATTGACCATATTGTGGAACTCGAAGAGTTGAAAATACCCTGTTAACTAAGTGCATCCATATATGCCAGGGTGTTAGTTACATGCTTATGCTTGATCGAATACCTTAACCTCGTACATTTCATTTCAATGAGTTAATTTTGAGTTATAATTTGTTTCTCGTTAGTTTTTTTTTTATGTATGATACATTGACACCTATGCATCATTAATCAGAGCGTACGTTCTAAGTCAAGAAGCTAGATTCAATAAGCAGGGGAAAATGATCAACAAAACACTTTGAAGAACAATGAAGCGTCTTCTTCACGAACTGATTCTAGTTCGAATATTATAGGCCTAGAAAGTGGAAAACACCGCAAGAACACAATTACCGGTCCACGTAGGAAGTTGGAAACAGAGATACCAAGTCAAGGGATCGGAACAATACAAATTAAGCATAGGCAATTAAACGTAGTCCTGAAGATCACCCAAAAACAACCAACAACTCTTAAATGCAGAATACTACTCTACTAGACCTCAAGGCCGCCTTCACATTACTCATGATCACGAGCTAAACATGGAGTAGGTAATTACTCAGAGGCGCACAGATCCAGCAGCCGGCGGGAATGCAAGGAAGACGATGGACACAGCCACGGCCACCACCAGACCGGCATAACCAGGTCCAAGCTTAGTCACTCCACCGGATGCAGAGGCCGTTTCAGGCGCAGATTGTCCGGAAGTTGCAGCTGCAGGAGTTGTTGTTGTCGATGTAGTAGCATTTGTGAAGATAGCAGCTTCTGGTGAGTTGGGAGCCAGCCCTAGTAACGCTGTTTTCACCATTCAAAAATCATAGCACAATCAATGCAGAACTCAATTAGCTAGCTAGCTAGTTGTACATGTAGTTAATAATGTTAATTAACTTGTTAAGCAAGATGCATCATGCATGTATCAAATTAGGGCTGCCACTTGGTTTGGTAATTACCAAACCGACCGAATACCAACCGATGTTTTAGGTTTGGTAAACCGACTTTTTGGTAACCTAGACCGATAAAACCGAAATCGAAAATTATCGAAAAAGTTGGTTTGGTTTTGGTAAATACCGAATTTACCGATTATCTAAATATTAGATTTATATACTATAGTTTTCAATACACATACATGTATATTAAGAAATAAACATAAAAACTTTTATAATAGTATGAACATTACTACATATACTACATTAATAATACATGTATTTTAAGTAACCTAGTCAAAGATGGTTAAATAACTTAGTTTTATTGAAAATTGCTAAAACTTGATGTCATATATACAAAAGAAAGCTATAATTAGTAGATGAATACAAAGTTTATGACTATAAAATTCAAAAACCTAGTTTTGTTCATTCTAATTTATATTATAAAGAATTAGTTGTTCTAAAGTTGGTAATACCGAAACCCGAAATACCGAATTCGGTAGATATAATTAAAAACCGAAAATTTTGGTTGGTAATTGATAACTCAATTTTGAAACCGAAAGCTTTGGTTTTGAAGTTGGTAATACCTATAACCGATTCGAACCGACCGAGTGACAGCCTTATATCAAATCATCAAAACTTAATGGCGGTTGGGGGTTGGGGGTTGGGGGTTTGCGGTTGGCCGGTTAGGGACTTGGGGCTTTCGGCCGGCCCATGCCATTTACTCCATAGCTACCACATAGCTAGTAAATTGACCATCATGACCCCACATAGAATGGGACATGAGACCCACATAGAATGGGACATGAGTAATAGGCATTTGATTCACGACCCTACATGCAAATATTGCTTGATTTTATTCACCAAGTGGGAAATGGTTTATTTAGAAAGCTAACTCCCCAATTATTCCACCCAATTTGTTACCCCTCCAAAACTAATGAGTTCTTAGTATATAGTCACTATTGCGGGTGCATGTAAAAATAATTAAGGGAAAAAAACAAACCCCTATTTGACAATGATCGAACTCAAAACAACTAATGATCAATTTTAGTACATTTTTCATAACTAGTTTCTTTATTTTCAACTAATTAAAGTCTCATTTGGTACAAAATAAGAAGAAGTAATTATTCAAGTAAAGAAAATATCAAGAATATATGACTCCTAAGCTGCATGCAATCCTTGTTTTTACTTTCTTTTTCCCTACTTTACTATCATGCCTACTATTACCTTCAAGACGTCGTTTTTATAAGTCTACTCCGCGTTTCATCTCCAACCCTTTTTAAGCTAACCGGAAAGTCATATATATATATATACATTTCAGAGTTGTTAATACTCACAGGGACAGTTGCTGGCGCTGGCGTTCTTCAAGTTGCATGCAGAAGGGAGCTCAAGCAACTTAGCCACCTGAATCCCCATCTTCTTGATCTCCTCGCTCCCACTGTTGGCTTGTTCAATCACATAGCACAAGCACTCCGGCTCGCTCTCCTTGATCCCCTTCACCGACTCACAGCACTCCTTGGTCGGCGTCGCCGCTTTCCCCGTCGCGTAGGTCAGACACACCGCCACCTTCTGGAACTTGTCGCTGCACTTCTCCGCCACAGTCTGCGCCGCACCGGCCGAACCCCACACTAACATCGCCAACACGGCCAGACCCATCAACATTTTCTCCATAGTGATGATCTTTACTTGGGAAATGGAATTTTCAAAGCTTGGTTGATTGTGGGAAAGGTTAAAAGGATGTATAAATAAGAGGGGAGGTGGAGTGTAGACAATTAATGGGGCTGTTGAGTGTTGAGTGCTAAAAGAGTGTGCAGACGTGTGAATCTGGGCCGTTGGACTCAGCGTCGGTATGGGATTTAACGGTGGATATGACTTGGGATTTCGTTGTCCAAAAGACGACGCTGCATTTTCTGAATCGAAGTTTTAAATGGAGGCCCATCCGGGTAGTTGGGCCGGAATTAATGAAGTTTTTTTTTTTGACAAGACGGAATTAATGAAGTTAGATGTTGGCTGTCAGCTGTAGAGGTGTCATGACTCTAGCCACGTGGTGCATCTGTCTAGTTTGATTGTTTGAATATTTAGAGAAGAATTTAATCGTTGTAATTTCATCTTATCGGGAGTCGTTTAGAAAATGTGACCTGACGTATACTATGTTACTCGTTTCGGAGTTCGGACACAGTATATAGATCTTTACTAACCTGTTATTAATATTAAAATGATCTGATATCGCTCATGAGTCGAACATTACTATATAATTTTCGATATTTGTATTAATTTTCAAAAAACTCTAGCTCTGCCAGGAGGATGGTGGATGCATTTATATTTGTACGTGAGCCGTATGATATAGAGGTTTTTTTTTCTCTCTTTTAAGAAAAATTAAAGTTCTTTTTTTCATTGGCAAAAGAAAAATTGAAGACAACAAATCAGTTTGATCTACGGAAATCAGGCTAGGCATGTGAGTTGGGCGAATGCAAAGAGGTCCAGCATTCAATTATTAGAAAATTACTGTCATTTTGAGATTTGTTTAAGTAAATCTAGAATATGTGTTTGGCCCAAACTCTAGATTACTTGACCTAATTGTAATAGAGTTTTAGAATTAAAGATATTCTCAGAGATATTCATAGATATCCGATTAATTGTACGATTATCTTTCCTTGTACAACTCTAGATTATATGTCTTGTAATCCTCTATATAAATAGATCCCTATTATCAATGAAAGTACGACTCAATTCTCTCCCATTTCAGTTTTCCTTAAACACGTTATCAGCACGAAGCCCTAACCCTGAAACAAATAGTCAAACTCTGATTCAAGAAGCTAAAACCCTAAATTCAAATACAAAACCTTGAAGCATTTTCTACCTCCACCTCACCCCTTGAAGCCCTCCACACCAGGAGTCCAAAACCGGCGGTAGAACAACCAGAACCGGCCGGAAACCGATCGAATCGGCCACCGGAAGCTCTAAACCACCCGCAGCAAATACTCTAAATACTCCACCGATTCACCACCTTTCGGACCTCCGATTGCTACCAAATTTTTTCAGCAGTAGCTTCTCAATCAACGGGTTCAGGAACCGGAAGAAGAAACCCAAAAACTGGTCTAAAAGTTACTGAACCGGCAACCAAAACATTCGGTAGAAAAACTGGCAGAAGAAGAAAAGAAAAAAAAATTGAGGCAGCCCAAGCCGCAGCCCACTGCCCGCCAGCCCCACCTAGGCGACACATCAGCTCCGACGACAGGTCACCGCTGGCTACTTTTTCCAGCCATTTTCAGTCGACTTTTCCGGCCAAATTTCCCGACGACCTATTTCAATGTATTTTTTACTAAAAGTTCCCCTTTTTTTTTAGTTTTTATTCAATTATTCTTCTTTTTCTTGGGGACTTGCAAACTCCCTTCTTCTACCCCCCTTTCTTCATCATAGGGGAGACCTAATTAAGCCGAACTGTGGGGGTTCGTGCTCACTCCAAGCTTGGAGCTTGTTGAGATCTCCAAACTTAGAGTTTGTAGAGAATTTATTATCGACCACTTACGTCATTGTTTTGATCTAATCCAATACCTCTTGGAATTGAATTTATTGGAAGCGATTATGCTCAGAAATTCCTAATTTATTGGAAGCGAATACGCTCAGAAATTTTATATGTTTTCGTGGTAGCTTTTCCGCTCCGAAACTAACCTTTTTTCTTGTTCTCTTTCAGGATGAGTAACCTGAACAAATTGGACTTTGCTCCATTGGGAACAACTGGCTCTGGATATCACAGGTGGGTTCGTGATGTCCGCCAGCATCTCAAGGCCGATGGAATCCTGGATACGATTCTCGAGCCTAGCCAGGACGTGCTAATTGTTGAGCAAACTCAACCTTTGGAAGCAAATAGAGCAGCCTTAGAGGCAAATAAGGCGAAAGTCATCATCCTAATGACTCGTCATAGGGATGATTCGCTCCAGTACGAGTCTATGAATGAAGAAGACTCCAGAAGGTTGTGGGTCTCACTCGAAGAAAGATTTGACAACGTCCGTGACTCCCTGCTTCCTGACCTAGAAGTGAGATTGCATAGCCTCCGCTTCTGTGATTTCAAGTCAGTTCTTGACTACAACTCAGAAGCACTTCGCATTAAATCCATAATGAAATTCTGTGGTTAAGAGATCACAGATGCGATGTTGATTGAGAAGACTCTCTCTACCTTCCCCGTCTTTGCATTGATGGTTGCTAAGAACTATCGAATCGATGTTACTGCAGAATGGATCACAAGGTTTCATGAGCTCATTGGAGCTATGAATGTCGCTGAAAAGCATGACAACATCCTTGTGAAGAACTATAATTCGAGATCCGTGGAAACAGAGCATATTTCGGAATCCAATTATAGTCGCGCCCCTAAGAGAGGACACCAAGAGCGAAACCCTAATCTTAGGGATACTTCTGGACGTTCAGGTGCATATAATCGCTCTACTTAGGAAGATAACCACCAAAATAGGAGAACACGGAACCGAAGAGGTCAAATTGGAAAGAAAGTGGGAGGCAACGCCTTTGGCCATGTTGGTGGCGCCATCAACACTAAGGGCCATCTAAATGACGCTTTCAAAGCGCCTCAATCAATGGAGTCTGACCAAAGAGATGTATATTCTCGATGTGGAGTATCCGGTCATTGGGCACACATTTGTAGAGCTCGTGAAGAAATTGTCACCGGCTACAAAGCATATTGTGAAGCAAGAGAAGCTCACTATGTGGAACGAGAAGATCAAGAAGATGATATAGAGTAAAGGGTTGAAGACTACAAATCTGGCTGGGATCAATAGATCGTCAATTCTGTTTAAGTCTTTATTTTTCCAATAGATGTAATAGGCAGTTGCCATATACTTTGTAGTAAATGTCATTGGTTTAGTTTTTCTTCACATAGGCTCATCCAAAATGAGTATGATATCTAGGAATGTTTTGAGATCAGTGATACTTAAGCGAGTTTTGCTCCACCGACATCTCTCTACTCACCTAGTCATATTTATTTTGGAGTTACCGAAAGAAGTCAAACGACTACCTTTGTTTTGCATTAGCTAGCATTTGGATTAGATTCCCCTAATGGTTAAGAGACAATGATGTACTCTATTGTCTTATGAATAAAATTTCGAGTTCTTTTCATTATGACTCCATTTTGATTCTGAGCATATTACTTTGTGACTACGATGGCTGGGTCATCAATATTAATTCAAGGACATGGAATAGCCCAAGTTCCCCTTTGCCAAATAGCACCTTGATTATTGTCACAGAAACTCTCTACGCTCCTAGGGAAAATCGCACCTATGAATAACTAACGGATTCCATGCGGAAACGCATGTAGAGAACGGAAATGAGTTCCTTTGCAATACCTCTAATGATTACGAACAAAGGCGCATCTTAGAGAAGTTTATGTGTTTCTCTAGTGGACTCTATGTCACTATTTAAGCTATTAAATAAAATAAAGTTATGAGAGAAGATCTCTTTGATTTAGACACATAATGGCTTTGTCACAATAGGTTAGGTCATCCTAGTCATGATGATCTGTCTACTAAAGTCTTCACACGAACATCCATTCTTTCGAGCGAAACAAAGCATGAATCAAAAGTTGATTCCTGGACTAAGTGTGACCGTCGCCGCCGTCCACCACAGCCTAGTGTTGGCATAGTCCCTTTCCATGACGCCATGGATGGCGTCCATCATGGTGATGGCGCCCTAGGTGATGCTGCAATCACCAACTTTACTTCAAATAACGTTTCAGATGCTCAGGCCCAACCACAATCCTCATTGGTTGCTTCTAAGGCTTATCGCTCAATTTACAAAGCCAATTCCTTAGGGAAATTACTGAGACCGTCCTATACAGAGGAAATGAACATACTCATTTTGTTCTTACATAGAATCTGTGGGGATTTTGTGAACTAGTTCAACCAACTTGCGGACGTTTAAATATCTCATGATGTTGATTGACAAGCAAACACACTGGTCACGTGTTGTGCCATTGTCCACTTGTAAATGCTGCTTATACTACACTCCTAGCACATATCATATGACAATGAGCTCACTCCTCGGATCATCCTATTCAATCAATTGGACTTGACAATGCTAGAGAGTTTACATCAAAGACTTTCGATGGTTATTGCAATGGGACTGATGTTGGACATCATATTCCCATGTACACACCCAAATGGACTCGCGGAAACGACTACGATGGTAGTCAGGGAATTGGTAATGCGCACCAATCTCCTTATATTCGCTTGGGGTGATGCAATATCGCATGCAGCTATGCTAATTCATCTACGACCTACCGCCACTTAATGTATCTCTGCGTTACAGCTAGTGACTGGGTACAAGTATTTTGTACTTACGCACATTTGAGTGAGCCATTTAGGTGCCAATTGCGCCGCCACAGCGCACTATGATAGGTTCTTACAAACAAATGGGTAACTCAGTTGGATTTAAGACTCCAACAATCGTCCACCACTTAATGTCCTTACAAGGCGATCTCCTTACCGCTAGATTTGCGGGTTGTCACTTTAATGAGACAGTCTTCCGGTCGTTAAGCGGAGATAAGAACACGAATGTTCAGCAGGAACGACAGGAATTGTCGTGGTTTGTCCCCACTATGTCTCATCTCGAGCCCTGTTAAAGTGACGAGATCACACATCTGCTGCAAATATGTCTGCAAGAAGGGACGTCCCTACGAGAGGACGTAGCGCCACCCTACACAGAGGTAGGCATGGCGCCAACGCCAAAGAGAGTGACACTCTGACGTTATAGGCCATGGCCCCAGCTAGGATGCGTGGGCGGCTCGTGAGTTCGAATGATACTTTGGCACAACCCAATCCTTTGATCATTGACACTCAAAATCCGTCTCATGAGAATCTTCCGGATTATGGTTATCGTTGGGGGACGCCTCAACGTCAGAACCTACTCCTGATAATATAAAGCTCTTTGAAAATTGCACTAGTGTACATAAGACGTGGGATCGAAACTCCATCATAATTTATGATGTAGTTGCGCATTTCGTTGCTCATGAGTTTGTTGAGTCCGATGATATCGAACCACGCTCCGTTGATGAATGAATGCCAACGTAAAGAAATTTGGCCTAAATGGAAATATGCGATCCAGGTTAAGTTGGATTTTCTAACGAAGAGGAAGGTTTTCGAGCCAGTGATGCCAACACCTCATAACATAAAACTTATTGACTAGTGGGTCTTCGTTAGAGAGCGTGTTGAGAAAAAGAGATAGTAATCTCGCTTTATGGCGCAATGCTTCTCACAAAACGCCCTGGAAGAGACTACGATGAGACATATTCTCTCGTAATGGATGTCATTGCATTCCACTATTATGTCAGTTTGGTAGTTTCCGAATAACTGAACATGCAGCTTACAAATGTGGTCACTACGTATCTCTATAGGAATCTAGATACGGAATGTACATGAAGGTTCATGGTGAACTTCATTTACCCAAGTCAAGTGGCTCTAGACCACGGAGCGCATTTACAATAAGGTTGAAACGCTCACTAAAGTGACTACTTGATTGGGAAGGGATATGCCCGCGCGTTTCCATAATAAGTTTCAGATTCTATCGCGGTTCATGTTGGACATGATCTTCATTGGAAGCCCTTAAAGAGTTAAGGGAAACCGCTGAACACTTGAAATCCGAGTTTGAGATGAAGGATTTTGGGAGAACACGATTATGTCTCGGTTTGGAACTTGAGCATCGTGTTGAGAGATGCTTAGGCATTTTGACAAGGTCAAGCCTTCAAGCACCTCCATGATCGTCCATAGTCTTGATCCTGAAAAGGATCCTCTTCGTCCAAAGGATGATGACGAGGACGTGCTAAAGGAAAAAGTGACATACTTAAGTACAATAGGCGCATTATTGTACTTAGCTCAATGCGCAAGACCGGACATCTCATTTGCAAAGAACTTGTTAACTAGATATAGCTTTGCGCCATCGCGACGCCATTGGATTGGTGTAAAAGATACCTTTCGGTACTTGAGATGTACGATTGATATGAGCTTGTTCTATTCCTACAGAGAGACGATGGATTCGGACCCATCACACACCAGGAACGCCGCCAACACTAGCCTGCGTCCTCTATCGACATCCTAAAACAACATGTGTTTTGGGAGGTTTTGCTGATGTTGGGTATCTCTCTGACCCACACAAAAGTCTTCCCAAACTGGTTAAGTGTTCACCATGGGTAAATGCCGTGATATCTTGGAGGTCTACAAAATAGACCCTAGTCGCTATATGTTCGAACAATGCAGAGATTATTGTTCTTCACGATGTGGTTCGTGAATGTATATGAATTGGATCCATAATTATGCATGTTTGAACAATTGTGGTTTGAAGTGTACCACGGATGAGCCTACAAACATTTAGGATAATGCTGCTTGTTTTGAACAAATGAAGTAAGGCTACATCAAAAGCGACAACACCAAGCATAATCAGCAACAACAGACTCTCCTCAAGATCAAAGTGAACTAGGTTCGATCTGAGGACAGTGTGGCAGACTTGCTTACTAAGTCATTGCCTAAATTCCACTTTCGAGAAACATGTTGGTAGCATCGTTTGAGGAAGTTATCCGAACTCCCATAACCGTTGTCATCAGGGGGAGATGCAGACATCAGGGGGAGATGTCTACATGTATGGTCTCGAAACGTGAATGGTGTGTTGTGCTCTTTTTCCCTTTCGACAGAGGTTATTTTTGTCCCACTGGGTTTTTATTACTCGGCAAGCTAGGTTTTTAATAAGGCAACTAGAGGAGCACCACGTTTGGGCGACACAAGGGGGAGTGTTCAAGTAAATCCAGAATATGTGTCTGGCCCAAACTCTAGGTTACTTGACCTTGTTGTAATAGAGTTTTAGAATTAGAGATATTCTCGGAAGGGCTAAATACTAGTTAGTACCTTGTGGTTTAGGTCCAAAATCAATTCAGTCCCTGGACTTCTAATTTCATCAAAAACACCTCTGCACTTTCAATTTTGATCTAATAGGTTCAATTCGTTAATATTCTATTATGGGTTCAAGTTATAGTTAGATTATTTGTTGAAAAACTATTTATTTTTAATAGTAGGACTCACTCCTAAATTGACTATGCAGACCACCTCGACACCACATCATAAAACATAGGCCATATATGAGCCACATTAACTAGTTAAATAACTCAATTGTCGGAAAACTAACAAATTGCACCTATTAGATCAAAATTGAAAGTGCAGGGGTGTTTTTGATGAAATTAGAAGTTCAGGGACTGAATTGATTTTAGACCTAAACCACAGGGTAGTAATTTGTATTTAGCCCTTCTCGGAAATATTCATAGATATCTGATTAATTGTATGATTATCTTTCCTTGTACAACTCTGATTCTATATCTTGTAATCCTCTATATAAAGAAGCTTCTATTATCAATGAAAGTACGACTCAATTCTCTCTCAATTCAGTTTTCCTTAAACAAGACTTTAATTATTCATAGAGCCACCTTATATTTTTTTGTCTTCATAAGGCCACCTAATGCTTCAATTTTTTAGAAAATTACTCATAAACGTCATTTTGAGACTTTAATTACTCATAGAGCCACCTTATATTTTTTTGTCTTCGTAAGGCCACTTAATGCTTCAATTTTTTCCCTTCCTGACTAATTTGCCCTTCCACCTTATCGAAACGGGCTGGAATAGTACGCATCCATTCTGCTTTACACACACTCTCTCTCTCTCCCCCTCCCCCTCCTCCTTCCTTCACGTTGCAGACCTCACAAGCTTGCCGACAAACACCTGATCGTCGATGGCAAGTAGTTCGAGCCTGACCCGAAACATCTGGTTATCCACAAGCGGGTTAACCTTCGGATCTTGGAACGCGGGTGTAGTGAATTGAGCTCGGATTGAGGTCGGGAGATCCGTTATTCCGGCTGATGTCGGGAACGAGGTATGTTGTACTCGTGGACGAACGCAGTCAAACCCTAGCGAGTCCAAAGTGTAGTGCCGCCGCAGCCGAGAAGCTTCAGCGAGCTGAGGTCATGGATCCGGACGATGACGTTCGACAACCATAAGCCTGGAACCTCCGGTCTCCGTTCTCTTACTCTGTAATTTGATTCAGTGAATTCTTGCATTGTTATCCTTGATCTCGTATTAACAAATCATCAGACTAGTTCCTGTGATTGAAATTGTTTCAGTTTGATCTCTATTCAAATGATTATCGCTTGTTGCCTATGTAATGTTGTAGATCCATTGTGGTTTTCTAATTGGATTAGATCATAATTGTAGGGCAGAATGAGAATTGCTGAAGTTTCTGTTAAGAAAGATTGTTGTTTTGTTCTGGTATAGATGGATGAATGTGATGATCACTTTATTAAGTTCTTGAGTTGTGTTTGGTTGAAGTTGAAATTGGAGTAATTTGATTCAAGTATTTGACATTTTCAATTTATATTTGTTTTGATATTTCATAATAGCTTTTGTATTGGTTGGTAATAGATTTCTTAGTCGCTGGGAGCAGCTTTATTACTCTTAATTCTTAAACTCTTAACTTTAGGGAGTAACTTTTGTTCTACTTGGTAGTAGATTTTGGTATTTGTGAGAGTAGATTTTGTTGTTAGTGAGAATACCTTTTGTTTTTTGTTCGAGTAGCTTTTGGTGGTATTGAGAGTAACTTTTGTTGTTGATTAGAGTAGCTTTTGTTGGTGGCGATGGTAGTTTTTATTGTTGGTAAGAGTAGCTTTTGGTGTTAGTGAGAGTAGTTTTAGCAGTTGGTGAGAGTAGATTTTGTTATTTGTGAGAGTAGTTTTTGTTATTTGTGAGAGTAGTTTTCTGATGTTGGTGATAATAGCTTTTGTTGTTGGTGGGAGTATGGCTCCGTTTAGGATTGCTTCGCTTTTAAAAAAAATAAGTTTTTCTTCAAAATTTTAGATTTTATTGTGTTTGGTAAATAAATAAAAAGCAATTTTAATTGAAAATTATAGGTCACTGGCAGCAGATTTTAGAAGCAGCCTAGAGTTTGCTTTTAGAAGCTGTTGTGGATCAAAACACACTCTGCAGTTGTTTAATGTATTGACAGCACTTTTAAAAATATTATTTACCAAACACGAAACTCTTTTAATTCACAGCTGAAGTTCTCACAACACAACAGCAGCAGTTTTTATTTTTTAAAGTTACAGCAATCCCAAACTAGCCCTAACTCTCTGGTGTTGGTGAGAGTAGCTTTTATCGTTGGTAAGAGTATCTTTTGTAGTTAGTGAGAGTATCTTTTAGTGTTGATGACAGTAGCTTTTCTTACCTCGCTGGAGTAGCTTTTGTTGCTGATAAGAGTATATTTTGTTGTTGGTGAAAGTAGCTTATAGTGTTGATGACAGTAGCTTTTCTTACCTCACCGGAAATCTCACTGAAGTAGCTTTTGGTGTTTGTGACAGTAGTTTTTGTTACCTCACCGGAGGCTGCTAAAAATCTCACCAGAGTAGCTTTTGTTGCTGGTGAAGGTAACTTTTGTTGGTAACAGTAGTTTTTGTTGCTAGTTACAGTAGCTTTTGTGACCTCACCAGAGGTTACCGGAAATCTCACTAGAGTAGCTTTTATTGTTAGTGACAGTAGCTTTTGTTGCTGATTATAGTAGTTTTTGTGACCTCGCCAGAGGTTGTCGAAAATCTCACCAGAGTAGTTTTTGGTGTTAGTGACAATAACTTTTGTGGTCACCGGAGACCCGCCGGAGTTGGCCAAAAATCTCGCCGGAGAGGAGAGAGAGAATGATTGTTGACTTTTTACTCTAGTGGCATTTATGTAAATATATTGGTTTTTATATCCAAAATTTAACACCATTTTTAATCTAGTGGCCTTATGAGGGAAAAAAATAATTTGTGGTCTTATGGCTAAAAAAACATTCAAATATGCACTTATATGTAATTAACCATTTTTTAGAAACTAGAGAGAAGAGAGAGAATGATTGTTGACTTTTTACACTAGTGGCATTTATGTAAATATGTTGGTTTTTATATTCAAAATTTAACATCCTTTTTAATCTAGTGACCTTATAAGGAGAAAAAAATAATTTGTAGCCTGGCTAAAAAAACATTCAAATATGTACTTATATGTAATTAACAATTATATTTGCTTGTGAAAAACACCTCCTAAAGAAAACTTTATCCCAATAGTACACTTTGCCTGTATGAAAACAAAAAGAAAAATTGAAGACTCTGGTCGTGGCGTGTCGGAGTGTATTGCAAGTTCTAGGGGTTTGCCAAACTTTTTGACTCATCGTATTTCCATTTCTTTATGTTTGTGTAATCACTGTAATGTATATTTGTACTTGCTGTCGGCCATCTTGGTCATGGACTCATGTCATTCTTTTGACTTGGGCTTTCTATTGTT
This sequence comes from Rosa rugosa, assembly GCF_958449725.1. NCBI lineage: Eukaryota > Viridiplantae > Streptophyta > Magnoliopsida > Rosales > Rosaceae > Rosa > Rosa rugosa. The sequence goes on along the minus strand of NC_084824.1, from coordinate 10,963,943 downwards.
TCAGCTTTTTGTGGTTACACATCAAGCCCACAGCTAAAAATTCCATAATTATACACAAAAGTGTTCGTTCTACATCCAAGTCTCGGAGTAATGCTATAGAATACTTTGTACAAAATTTGAGCTCCCAGTTATAAGATATGGTACACACTACACACCAATTCGATCAATCCTCGTAGCTACGAACTTCAGCACAGCAGCACGGATTGCAAACTAATGTTGGGGAATTAATCGGAACGACCCTCACTTGCATCGTGATTCAGACAACCATCTCTAAACCCAGTGAATAGCTATCCACTGTTACTGTACCTGACAGGCAAAACTGCTGGCAGAACCGAGAACCTACAATGAAGATTGTAGATGATGGGATGAAATCAGCTGTCTCCAATTACACTATTCTCATTCTGTCCTCATGCATTCATTGGTCTACAAAGAATAAAAAATAAAACAAAAGATTAAGAAAATATATATTTTCTTAATCTTTGTGAAATATAGATGATACTCAAAGAAGGACTTTATTGCTAGCCGCTTAAGGGAACTCTATAAGAGCAAATGCACTGTAACTCGCAAATGACAAAGGCAAAAGGAGAGGCTTTTTGCCGCTTAATTATGCACTATTCATTGATTTTGCCGTAATTTACCTTTCATTTTTTTCATGCATCCCTAAAAAGCAGGACTTTTACTACTTTTTCTTCTCAGTTTTGCCCTTGCTTCTGCCTCTCTTTCTTCTTCCTCTTCTTCTCTGTTTCTGTCTTCTTCCTATCCTTCTCTTGTAAAGACACTATCTTCTTCTTTCCACTTCTCAGGTAGATGAGATAGAGATGAAACCATAAATGAAAACTTGGTTATTCAATAGTGCCTGTGAAAATTTGTAGATTCAAAAATTTCGCCTGCAGATGATTATAAAGATGGTTGATCTTATCGTTCCATTGACGGTTTTGAGAAGTAAGAGAAGTAAAGAATTGAATTTTACAAAAGAGGAGGAGAAGAGTAAAAAAGAGAGACGGAGTAGTAGGGGCAAAAGTGGGAAGACAAAAATGTGGTAGATAAAACAAAGTGTTTCAGCTGCTTTAATTACGTGGGCCCCGCTGTATTGGTCAGACCTGATCAAGTGGCAAAAGCTGCCAGAGGACTTGGTCGACAAGGCTTTTAAGTTTTAATAGGGCAATTGTGGTGCACGGAATATTTGATTTTGGGCTGATTATCATGGTCTTAACAGTTGCAGTATATTTGCTCCAAGGTAAATGAGAATTGTGCACTGGACATTTTTATGATATATTCACTTACCTATAATAGATATGAAGATAAGGTAAATGAGGTCAATGTTTCACTTTTACGTTTACAAACATAAATACAATGCGAGTAAATCTCTCACTAAAATTGAAAATTTATTTTCTTATATAATCATATAAGATAAGGCGGGTAAAGAAAGGTGAAAGGCTTATTGCAATTTTTCACTTCCTATGCCATCACCTCATTCAATGTCTCATTGAATTACAGGCTCATTCAGTCCAAATAAGTAATATATTCGTGATCTTCAAATTAATTTCCTTATATTTGAAGAATATTAACCAAAACTGCATAATCAAAAATTAAAAAAGCAAAAAGATCACAAATGAAAACAATGCAAATTATGCCCAAGTCAAATTTGTTGCCCACCCTTTTGACTAAAAAAAAAAATTGTTGCCCTCTGGTGTAAGTGGATAAATATCACTAGATCTGTCAATGGATTGTGTTGTATTAGGTTTATGTCGAGTCAATGTATTTATCGTGTTACAAGAGATAAATTCAAACTTAACCCATTTAATAATCGTGCCGGAGACGAACCCTAAACTTTTTCTTTTTCTTTTGTGAATCCTTTTTATATGCAATATATAATTACTATATGGGAGATTCTATTCATACCTCCAAAATTGGTATTTAGACCTCCTCACTTAATAGACCTCCAACTTACTTTTACAAATAACCAATATGCTATCTACACCTCCCTAATTTTCCCATAATACCCATCATCCAATAATATCAATAAAAACTTTTTTTTAGAGTGTTCTATTCATATACCTCCAAAATCGGTAGTTAGACCTCCATCAATTTTTGAACGTTTCACAATATTATTTTACTCTTGATATAACTAAGCTGCAAAAAAAAAAAAAAAAATCTTTCAATTGATAACTCTGAAGTCAACATAGTTGAAGCAAAAGGATTTTGGAAGCTACGTATTTATAATCGTGGAAACAGCAACGGAATCGCTTCAGTCCATTCCAAAGCAAGTCTCTGGAAATTGGTTGACTTGATTGGAAAAATTTGGAAAATGGTTCTTTCTTCATTGCTTACTAGTCTCTGTCTTACATTATGATAGAAGTTGACCCAGCACAACTTATATGACTATTGTTGGGGATGCGTAATTGCGTATATGACTCGTCTCGGTTTTGTACAATCATTCTTTGTTTCTCTCCGTTTTGAATGAAGAGAGCTTCTATTCATACCTCTAAAATTGATATTTAGACCTCCAACTTACTTTTACAAATAACCAATATGCTATCTACACCTCCCTAATTTTCCCATAATACCCATCATCCAATAATATCAATAAATTATTTTTTTTAGAGTGTTCTATTCATATAGCTCCAAAATCGGTAGTTAGACCTCCATCAATTTTTGAACGTTTCACAATATTATTTTACTCTTGATATAACTAAGCTGAAAAAAAAAAAAAAAACTTTCAATTGATAGCTCTCTCCCCCCCCCCCTGCTTATTGTTGTATTTTGTAGGCATACGCATCTTTAGAGGCTAAGAGCAGTTCATTTTTTCAACTTCCTAAGATTCCCTCGTTTCATATATTAGCTCAAACAGTACGCTCCAATTGATGAGTATGATTTTAAGCGAAAGTGGTCTGTTGGTGTTTTGGTTAGAGAATTAATATTGCATATCCGAAATTGACTCGAGGAACTGCAAAGTAAGGAACTGGTCTGTTGATTTCTCCGCTACTTGGTAAGGATGAAGATCTTAACAAAAACAAAAGGGAAAAAAATGGCATGACGATGAATATTTGTTGATTTCATACCTCTAAAAGGGAAAAGACTTTTTTTAATTTTTGTTTTTTCTCTTTTGTGTCTTTATTAGTAATTTGACATGTCAACTATCACTTGAAAAAAGAAAGAGGTCAAAATGCCAATTTTGGAGGTATGAATAGAAGCTCCCTTACTATATTGGGCTTGTAACTGAATTTTACATTAAAAATACGTACTGAATACTTGAGAATTTGAGATTATAATTCAAATTTTGTCCCAGAAAAAATAAAAAAGATTCAAAAGAATTATAAACTTAGAAAATATCTGAGCTTTTCCTTTGTATACATATATCAAAGAGACAATTTATATATGAACTATTCATCATCTAATCTCATATGTGTTCTAACAAAAAAAAAAAAAAAGGACCGTAGCTGCCATGTCGATGAGCTATACTATTTTCTCTTTTGTTTTTTATTTTGTCTTTATATATGTAAAAAGATATAAAGATGTCAAAAAGACTCAGAATTATGGAACATGATCAAACAAGTGAAAAAATTGTTTTTTGCTAAAACACTTAGGAAATATAATAAATGAAAAAACGTTGGAGAAAAAATTAAGAAAGTAAAAGAGTGAAAATGTACGGGAACAATGAATTTCCTCTTCACATTCAAAAGAAAGTATTTAATAAGGTCAATATTTAATAAGGTCAAACACAAATAAGAATAAAACACGAAATTATATCAATTATTTTACATTTAATAAAGTCAAATATGAACAAGACCAACATGCCCCGCGTGGAAAGGTGTCATTATGTCGAATGGTAAGTCAGTACACGTGTCACGTGAGGAGTAGCTATCACAATATCCTATCAAGCTTCTGTGAACCAAGACAAGATTTGCGCCTTTCACTGCGAAAACGTGCATGCCAATAACAAAATAAGTACAGTATTTATGTTCACCATCTGAACCGGAGTAGAAAATTGAAACCCCAAAAATTCTCCCTAAATCTTTGTCTAACATAACCTCATTCTCTCTTTAAGAAAAAAAAACATATAACGCAACCTTCTTCTGCTCATTTTCCAGCTTCAAAAATCTCACAGATTTTCCTTCATCTTGGTTATTAGTTTCCTTTCTTTTATGATCGAGATGAAGAATCGGAGCAATCTGAAGAGATTGTTGGCCGCCATTTTGGTCTTCTTCCTCGGCGCCGCGCTTTTTATCTCCAGCCTTACCGGAACCGGAACCCCCTTCCTCTGCTCTCTGCCTAAATCTGTTGACGATTATACCCCCACGGCGGTTCAGCTCCAGGCGGTGCTCCACTACGCCACGTCCCATACGACCCCGCAGCAATCGAGAGGCGAGATCGGCGTCTCCTTCGAGGTCCTCAAATCGCGGGCGCCGTGCAACTTCCTCGTATTCGGTCTCGGCCACGACTCGCTCATGTGGGCCTCGTTCAACCCACGTGGCACGACGCTGTTCCTTGAGGAGGACCCCAAGTGGGTTCAGACCATCCTCAAGGACGCGCCGGAGTTGCGGGCCGAGACCGTGAACTACCGCACGCAGCTGAAGCAGGCGGACGAGCTGCTCTCCTCGCACAAATCCGAACCAGCGTGCGCGCGGTCCGGGGCGGTCCTACGTGGCAACGAGCGGTGCAGGCTGGCGCTGAGCAACCTGCCGGACGAGGTGTACGAGAAGGAGTGGGACCTGATCATGATCGACGCGCCGCGGGGTTATTTTCCGGAGGCGCCTGGTCGGATGGCGGCTATATTCTCGGCGGCTGTCATGGCCAGGAGGAGGCGGGGATCAGGTGCCACGCACGTGTTCTTGCACGACGTGGACCGGAGGGTGGAGAAGGCTTTTGCTGAGGAGTTTCTCTGCCGGAAGTACCTTGTTAAGGCCGTCGGGAGGCTCTGGCATTTTGAGATTCCTTCAGCCGCTAACGCCACCGACGCCGCTGGCGCGCGTTTTTGCTAAAATGCCCCAATATTCTTGTTTACCTACTGTTAAAAAAAAAATAACAAAAACCTGTCGGCATAGCCATAATAGGGTCCTGGTAATCTTTCTTTTCTGCTGCCCTTTGGCCCCGTTTTTACCAAAAAGAAATATTAGTTTTAGCCTTTTAGGTTACCATAAAGAAATAATATTTTTAGCCTTTTAGGTTAACGAGAGAGACGATTAGTGGCGATGTAATAATTTAAGTTATGATACCAAAAGAATTCGAATTTCGATTTTTGAAATCACTGGTCTACCTTTCTTATTTTTGGACTTTTCCAACTTTTTTTTTCAACTTTTGGAGGTTCGATTGTCCTTGATTGATAGGTTACGTTTGTAATTGATTGTGTTTGGCAGGTTGGGCTTGTATTTGACATCGAGTCAAATGAGAGGTTTGATTAAGTGCGCGTGCTGGTAGGTTTAATTGTATTTGGCTCAATGCATATGAACGGGGTTTCCCTAAATATAGAGACATGAGATTCGTGGGCTCGAGGCAAGCCGTTGAAAACATTATAAACTTATTAGAAGAATCAAATGATAATTACAAGGAAAAAAAACCCCTAGGATGTAAATTTAAATATTTTATTTATTTGTGAATACAATTTCACAGTGAATTAATGTATCGATATACAGAGTAAGCTTAGTTCGATATAGTTATAGATTTAGTTCAATATAGCGGTAAATTAGTACGACAGAAAAATAAAAAGTCACAAACTAGTCTATTGATGCATGAAACTAGTTTACCTCTAAATCTGAATTCTACTTTTTTTTTGAGAAAATGAGATAACTTCATTCAATTATCATTGGCCAGAAGGCTCGTACATCCAATACTGTCTTACACCAAAATCATAAATGGTCTAAGCTATCAGACAAAGGACAGGTGACCTTCACTGCTAAACACATGCGCTCACTTAATGAGCTTACATACAAGAGATCAAATCTTCACTACAAAGCCTCTCTTTGAAAAGTAAACCTAGTCGCCGAGAGACCTCAATTGGTGTACAACTAGAGAGAACTAAGAAGTAAATAGTAAAAGACTCAATTTCAAGTACTAGGCAAGGAGACCCGGGAACCAAAAGCTTCCCTTTGCCCTTGGCTCGAGAATCCTCCGTCGTTACTACTCTAGAGGATTTGCTAGAGGCACGAAAGTGCGTAATTCCCTAACAGCATTAGAGAGTAATACAAACCTAGGGTTCCCAAAGCAAGAAAACATAATAGTAACTAAAAAATTAAAATATAAAATAAAAACATCTTGAACCCAGAGTAAAACCCCAGGCCCAAGATACATCAGGCCCAGACCAGGCCCACCACCGGATTAGGGCCCAAGAGCTCCAGCCATTGAGCCCGGCCCACGACATGTGCTGCACAGACAGGCCAGCCAACACCAACGTGCTTCCAAACCCGTCACGCCGCCGCTTGCAGATCCCGACCGCCGGCGAAGTCACGTCGTCGATCAGCACCTCAAACCGCCCTCCACTGCACGCACCAAAGCGAGTCCATACCTGCTCTTCGCCGTCCTCCGCTGTAAGCACTGAGATCAATCCAAACTCCAATGATTTTATGGCAAGATCCGAATGGATCAAACCATAGAAACCACCAGCACAGATACGAATCCCAGCCACAAAACCAGCGAATGCGGCGAGATCCGAACGGATCCGATCAAGCTCCACCATCTGCCGCGAACCTTCTGCCTGTGTCGACACAGCCGCTAGCCAAAACCATGGCATAAGGAGCCCATTCAGCCCCAATCGCCGCTCACTCACACCGGCAACCCATCCGGCCGCACTCGACGATCGCCGATGAGGCCAGAAGCCATCGTCAGCGCCGAGGCGCAGCCGGACAGGCAAGGACGGCAACTTGTCTCTCTAGGTTTTCTCTAGGTTTTGCTCCGAGTCTACTTGATGTATCTGCATATTGATTTATCATAAACGAACCCTTATTTATGTTCCTATATAAGAAATGAAGGTGTAGTAGTAGACTTAATTCAATATAGTGCTAGACTCGTTCGATACATAAATAAAATAGTCACAGACTTGTCTACTAATGCATGAAATCAGTTGATTGCTAAATCAAATTAGTATACTTATTTACTAGTATATTGATTGACTGTAGATGAACCCTTATTTATATCCTCATATATTGAAATGAAAGATACCTTTAAATAGCGGAAAGAATATCAAGTTGCAATTAAAGATATTATCATAAATTAGAGAACTCAATAGAGTTGATTACAATCATATTGTAACACGTCCAGAATACATTCTTGGAGTGTTATCAAAAGGACAACAAATTAGTGTTAGCCTCAAGCCAGAGCGATCATTACATACCCTTCCACTGTCATCTTAAACAAAACAAAAATATGTATTAGGTACCACAGTGGTACATAGAGATGAGTCTACACTCATTGAACATTCAATGCTCTGTCATTACTAAAATAACTTGAATCCTCCATCAGTACTACTCTAAAAAATTCGCTAGTACCACATATATCACACATAAAACTATTTTGTTGGATCAAACCCCTTAGATCCCAAATGCGAAACCCTAGAGAGCTAGAGCTCTTCAGTTTGGTCCACAAAAGAGCCCAAGTCCAGCAAGCATCCTTATCTGTTTTGGACACCCAATGCTCAATTGACTTTAGCACCCACGCGAGTTGGGCCTCGAAATCTCTTTTGGACACCCAAATTTCTCCAGGCACCCCATTTTCAATCTCCATCCAAACATTGATTAATTTTAAAAAGGGCTAATTATTGTCTAGTACCCTGTGGTTTGAGTCCAACATCAATTCAGTCCCTCGACTTTCAATTTCATCAAAAACATCCCCACACTATCATTTCTCGTCCAATAGGTCCATCCGTTATGATTCCGTCAATTTCAGCCGTTTAGCTGCTGACATGGCGATCCAACTCAGCACAGGTGGGGCCCACATGGAAGTAAAATTCCCAAAGTGACCCTGACTCTATTCTAACCCACTGCCAGAACCAACCACCGATTCTCTATCTCCTTCCATTTCTCTAATGCCAAACTCCCGATTTTCTCCGCTCAAATCGGCCTCCGTTAATGGCTACGCGGCGAAGGAGTACGAAAAGGAAAACCATAAAGCTGACGAAATCGAGGTCGAGCTATTTGTGCAGCTCTATGCGACTATTCGGTTTTCTCCGATCAATTTTGCCCCGCGGAGATTGGTGGAACTTCTCTGATGACGCCGAAATTAGAATCTTCCCGAAGCCGGTGACTCTGACGCGGAATCTGACTGTGATGGCTTGCCAGGATGGCACTGGAGCTAGACTGCGGTAAATTAGGGTCGGAGAAGTCGAGGTGGTTGCGGCGGTGTCCGGCGAGGTAGTTGCGGTGAGAAGGGTGAGAAGAAAGACGGCGGAGAGAGAGAAGTAGGAAGCTATGGATTTGGGGAATCTGATTATAACGAATCCGATTGGGTTCGTTCGTTCATTGAACTTGGCCTGCGACAAGTCAAGGCTAGCCACCACATCTTCCGGAGACGCTAGGAATTGCGCTCAAGCACCATCGCCGTCGTCAGCTAATCAGCACTCTTTGGGTTTGGGCTCACTAACCAAAGCTTTAATCAAATTGCCGAGAAATGGTGAAAATTGTAGATAGATTGATTGATTGATTGGTTTTAGTTCTAGCCCAGAAGAAGATCTTTGTGCTGGAGGTGAGTGATTCTAGACTCTGATGAATTTTGGTTTTCTATTTGTATGTTGTGATGCAATTTGGGTTTGAATTGTTGGGAATTCCGCGTTGTTTCGATCAATGATAGATGGGTCTATTGATCGAAAGGGTTTCAATTTGTTTTTGATATTTGTTTGCAATTTTGAGCAATTGGGATTGTGATTGAGGTTGGATCTGATCGTGGAATTTTGGCCATTTTTTGGTTTAATTTGCTGAATTTGGGTTTGATTGCGACTTTTGTGAATGATGAGAATTATTGGTTTCATTTTTGCATGGAGTTCTTATCTTTGTTGATCTGAGGTGGGAAGCCCCATTGGGGCGGTAATCTGAGTTAGAATAGAGACAGGGTTGTTTTTGCATGGAGTTCTTATCTTTGTTGGAGAGAGAGAAGTGAGAAGCCATGGATTTGGGGCTGGCCGTGGGTTAGAATAGAGTCAGGGTCACTTTGGGCATTTTACTTCCATGTGGGCCCCACCTGTGCTGAATTGGATCGCCACGTCAGCAGCTAAACGGCTGAAATTGACGGAATCATAACGGATGGACTTACTGGTCGAGAAATGATAGTGTGGGGGTGTTTTTGATGAAATTGAAAGTCGAGGGACTGAATTGATGTTGGACCCAAACCACAGGGTATTAAACAGTAATTAGCCCTTTTAAAGATTTAGGTATCAAATGGCTACCTTTACAAATTTAGAAAAGTAAATTGATTATTCAAAAAGTTCGAGATAACAAATTAGCTAAATTAAAATTTAAGGTAGCAAACTAACATTGAAATGTCTATAATAATAGAGATGATACAGTGGAGGTGTTCAATTATCATCGATGTGATGATGACAACCATGATAATGGTGTTGGTGGAACTACTTCTCATTTGGAATTGTTAATGACTCGATGTCCTCCCAGTTGCAAGTGAATTATTGATGTTTCATTATTTTGAAGCTAGCTCGTTGTACATTCTTGACTTGGCACTAACACAAGAGTAAGAAAACCCAGCTCTGCTGTCGAACTACCATTTGTGCTTAGGGAAAACATCACAACCATGCACCAACTATTGACATTTCTACATTTTGGTATACCAACTTTCATATATATCACAATGGTATACCAAGTTTGCTCAAATCTTCAACTTTAGTGTACACCGTTAAGTTTTCCGTTAAATATCCCCTAGAACAGTTAATTTTTTTTTTTTTTTACTTTTCCGTTAACTTTTGCATGATATCTTTTATTTTATTGGCCAACTTAACAGCAAAAACTTAACGGTGTTAACCTGATATACCAAAATGATGTTGAAATGCAAAGTTCATACACCAATCTGATAGTTTTCAAAGTTCATACACCAAAGTGTAGAATCATCGATATTTCATACACTGTTTGTGAAAATATCCCTTGTGCTTATACTGTACTTTTCCACTGAGTCCAGTACGGACAATGACTGAATAGCCCAATGCCCCAATGTGCATTTCTTTACCCACCATTTTTACAGTTTTTTCTTGGTCATGAACAAATAAGAACAGTCAAACTTGAAACTTATATCTATATATACTTTGTTGGAAAAAAAATATATGATCATTAGACTAGATATGATAGTTGACACTCATTTTTGATTATATTGAAAATGATCAAATTAAGGTTATTTAGGGTCCTTATTGATAATTTGAACAAAGAACCCAGTCACCCACCAAGTTGTTTATTTTAAATTTTTAATCATGATTCTTGCTATTGGGTGCAAACAAAAGAGGGTCATATATAGAAGCAAGTACTAAGCAACAGTCTAGTAGGTATAAAATGACATATATTCACGATCAAAGCAAAGTACATGATGAAAGAGGTTATCAATTAAATTAGTTGTAGGAAAAGAAATCTACTGTGCTCCATAACCTCCATTTAGAACAGGAACAAATACAATCCCATTACCAGGAGCCAAATAGAGTTTACAGGAACGAGAAAAACAAAATTACAAGCAGTTTTTATATTTGATCATTATTAGTACTAATAAAGAAATATATATATTATTCAAAAAAAGAAAAAGAATATATATATATATATATATATATATATATATATATATATATATATATATATAAATCTAGGATGGAGGTGCCATAGTATCAAATGTCTTTCTCCTAACCAACAGGCAGGTAATACTAGATGGCTGGGAATGTGTATTGTTGAGGGTGCACAGAACAAAATCCGGGCGGTACATAGCAAGCGCTAGCCGGTCCTCCCCTAAATTTAGTCCAGTTGCATCAAGAAGAACATGCCATGAATTCCTATGAGCCTCAGAAATCCAATGCATGGAGTATTTAGTCTCATTGACTGTGGCTGGATAGGAGAATAATCCCTTTGGACTATGCTTGCATTTTCTCCTAAAATACTGGCTAAGTTGTGACCCTTTTATCCTCAGATCCAGCCAAGTTTCTGGAGCTGATATGACCCTTGATTCTTTGTTAGAGGCATACTCCTTTATAGAATCCAACTCTTCATTGACTATGGTCATGTAGTAATTTCCCTTGAAAAAAGGATAACTCTCCCCAATCATTACCATAGCATCTTTATAATTTGCCATGAAGAGGACTAAATAGTCCTCCTCTGGCAAACCACAATGCTTCAAGGCCCTATTCCTGGCTTGGACTTCTGGGATTGACACAAATGTCCCTTGAAATGAAGATTTCTTGGTGAGGATGTCTAGGAGCTTTGAGGGCTCCATTTGGGTTCTGTCTAGATCGGTGTGGTTGCTGCTGAAAGAGAAAGGTGAGAGCTCTTTGCTCCTTGGGGACTTGTTGGGAGTTCCTGAAGACTCTTCATTAGTATTGTTGTCAGTTTCTAGCTTTTGACTATCTCCTTCTAATTCCACTAGACCATTGCAGTACTGGGGGTACTTTGCAAACACATATTGCTGGACATAGAGCATCTCACTAGGTGTTATTGGACCTGACCATCTTAGGTCAAGGCCGCGGAGGGTGGATATGGCTTCTGCTATCAAATGAGCTGGAAACATAGTATTTGCCTTCTGTAAATCAACCAAGTTTATTATAACAAGTTAAATTGATATGAAGATTTGTTATCAAGGATATTGGTAATAATACTAATTAGTACGTCCTGGAATAGCACTGACCTTAATGACCATGCTGGTTGGTCTACCATCTTGATTTGGTGATTTTGGTGAAGAACCTGAAGGCAGCTCTTCTAGTTCACCTTTTAGTATATCCTATGTACAAAAATGGAAGCTTATGAATCAAAATTTGAGAAATTCACAGATGGAACTCTTCGAGACCGGAACAGGAAATAATATGTACCTTGAGTTTTCCATTCATGATGTCCTTTTCTTCTATGTTTCTCCCCATGCTGTGAATGACAAATAGCACCGGAGCAAGAGAAGAGGAGGGGAAATGGGAAAGCACAAAGGTAGAAGTGAGGAGTCGCTAGCCTTTTCTTATAGGGACTTTGATGTTATGCAGGGTTTGATTAACATTGAATAATAAACTAAACTATAAAACCTTGTAGACAAAGAGAGAGACGCCAGCAAGTGATGAAAGCAACAGTACCCCACTGCATTAGGATATGAAATAGTTGTTGATTGAATTATAGATCTTTATGACTACCTCAGCAAAACATGAATCATTATGGTTAATTAACTTACTAATTAAGCTTGTTCACATATGCATTCTAGATTAACTCAACTGAGAATCCAAATCCTGGTTTTCAAACATTATGCTTGACCGCTAGTTATAGTATTATGTTAAATAACCAGTGAACTTCACAAGCTTAAGCGGTAAGAGGGTACAATGGGGTATGCAAAGAGACTAAACAAAGTTGGATGAATTATCTTAAAGAGAAAAATTAAGGTTTCAAGAATTGGTTCGAAGACGTCAAAACAATGACAATTGTGCAAAAAACGCAATCAGATCTACTTACAATTTTTTCATGTATACCCGAAGAAGATTAGGAGTTCTTGAATTTGCCACCACTCCCATCCTTTAGATTGAGATTACTCCCGCATGGTTAACAATTAATCTTTATTTCAGAGTCAAGCCAAAATTACCAAGCCATCTAATTGATGGTAGAGTTTGGCAGATCGATAATGAACTTCTGTCACAGTTAAAAACTGACCCTTAAGGCTACGTGACTGTCCATCAATCCGAGTTGCATATAAAGATAAACTAAAAGGTTGGAGACTATGAAATGGCAACAACTTATTGCATATTAGTTTAATACAGATGCCAAAGTCTTAAGTCATCAATGGAGATTTATATACTAAGGAGATGGTGACTTTCTTGAAGCTTCCATTAGAGGACATTATATTACATTGGTACAGTGTCGTCCATTTGGGTGGTTGCTGGTAATGCAGACGAAAAACTTGAGGGAGTTGGGAATCTTTTAGATATTGATAGGGACTGGTAATGAAGTCGGTCTAAGACTGGGTTTGAACCCAGAAAAAAATTATGTGAAGGTGGGAATTATGAAATAATAATTATGGGAGTGCCTATCAATTTTCCACGTAGAACCAAGTTACCAACTAGACTAGGCCTCCATTTTCATGGGGATGTCATGTGCCACAGTGCCAGTATATTCTTAATGATCTGAACTATTCTGAAAGCACTGTTAATTAACATAGGTTTAAGAAGAATTATTGGTGGTCCAGAGGCTATTAATCCACTTCCAAGAATTATTACAAACGTAGGTGTTTGAAATTAAGAATATTGATTAGAAAATAGTTCAATTTGTAGATGATTTATCTAGTTAAGAATAATTGGTGTCTAATGTTTGCAACCCTTTATTGAGCTAATGACTTTGAAGACTGAACTTTTGAAAGGCCACGCACATTAGGCGCGAGTCTTCAATATTTGTATCTTTTTCTCTATTATTTAAGAGGTTTTCAGGTATTAATAAGTACCTTCCGAAAAATTTTCAACTGAAATTTTATTTATAATGCTACATGTCCTATAAGTTGTACGTGCAACATGCCGACTGCTATCTGATGACTCGATTACTACCTAGAGAAGGTGATTCGGCGTCGGTGGTCTTAACCGCGTGTGGGGGGATTTTTGGATGTTAAGTGTTGATTGAGGATTTGACGCAGTGGTGCAACTACAAGATTGGACATGGAGCGCTAAGCGCTTGACATCCTAGGCTGTGCTGGGCCTTAATTTGTTTCCTTTGAGCTGTATATAGGAAATTAGGAATCGACTAGACATAATTTTTCACTCTCCTTATGTGTAAGGTAGACGTGATAGACTATTACTGTTTAATTACTTTCGGAGTACCAAGTAGAATCGAATACTAACTAGATATAATGCCCGTGCTTTGCTGCGGGATTTCTTATTGTTAACCATATTGTATGCAAGGTTTATTGATAAAATGTAATAGATTACAATATAAATTTGGGAACGAACAATTATAAATTCCAGGTTAAGCAAACGATGAGCAACAAAAATAAAAATCTAGTTATAAATGTTCAAATGCTGCCAAGGATTTCATATTTGTGAACGTTTTAGATGTAAAAAGGAATCACAATGGTCATCAACATAACCCAAAAGGAGGTGATATTTGACCAAAGTGATAAAACACTATATACCACACATCAAACTAATCAGATATACATATGGAGTAAAAAAACAAAAACAAAAAAAAAATTAATAGCAACCAACAGCCTAAATTACATAAATATACACAAAAACAAAGCTCAGGACCATACAGTCAAGCTCAAAAAATAGGATCATGCTTTTACTCTGTCACACACTCACCCCATTACCTGCAAACAAAAATAGAAGGAAATAGTGAAATTAAGTGTGAACCAGGTATGTAAATGGAAAATCTACACGAAGTCATGGATTAAACTATAAGTGTGCAGTTTTATTTTGGAGATTGAAGTTTACTGTTTTATTCACACTTCATAAGAATTAGGGGAAATAAATTTGTGTGTTTACAGCTTAAAGTGTTAAATTTCTAGTATAGATGAATCCTTACTATTATCTTTCTTTCATTGACGTCAAAGCCTTTCACAGATTTTACCAACAACAAATCACAACATTGCTCAATCCAGGCTGAACAGTATTAAGCATACTATGTTAATATTATAGAAGGTTCACCTTTGTTACCTAACCTGTAGAACTTTTCTTCTCTGAAAACAATGACTAAATTTGAGACTAACGTTCTCTGTTTCTTTGATACGATGCCTGACCAAATGAATACGAAGATCGACCTGAATGTAAAATTTGGCAAACATTAATTAGATAGTTGATAAGAACAATCATTTCAAAAGCTTAAAATAACTTTAATATTAAATCAACTGCAAAAGTTACCTGCTGCATTTGTATTGCATGTATTAACATTTCCATCTGCAAACAAACTCTGGCCTTGCATGACAGTAAGACCTTTCTAATTATTTCTCACTCGTTTGTCACGATGCTCATCCAGATTGTTTGCTACTTCATCACTTTTGAGTACGCTGACTATTTTTTGTGATTGCTGGTTCAGACGCTATAAAAAGAGAAATAAAAGAACATCAGTTGGTTTTATTTTGTAAATGAAAACATAAATTCAATTGAAATTGTTAACTCAAATTAACAGTCCAAATTCAATAACGTGTGCTTACTTTGTTTCCAGCTTCTTGATCGAATTTTGGAATTTGTTCCTCTAGTAGAAAAAGTCC
This sequence comes from Rosa rugosa, assembly GCF_958449725.1. Classification (NCBI taxonomy): domain Eukaryota; kingdom Viridiplantae; phylum Streptophyta; class Magnoliopsida; order Rosales; family Rosaceae; genus Rosa; species Rosa rugosa. The sequence goes on along the minus strand of NC_084824.1, from coordinate 10,948,601 downwards.
TTTCAGCTTCAGTTACTGAGGCAGAAAAACTATTACCATCGTAGACCTCTTCCATTCTTTTTTCAGTACCTTGACCTTCATCATGATTTTCTTCTAACAACCTTTTTGTTCTTGTCCATTGGATTCTCGGTGCCATAACTACATTCAAAAGTATAACAGAATTACAATTACAAATCAAACAGAAACATTTATATAACCATTCAGCTTATTTAAAGCTAATAAAATCTGGGCATAAACAATAATAGAAATACACTGAATTTGTCTTTAAAGAACTACACAGAATACACCTGAACAGAAGACAGTTAAACTATCTGGTAACACACTGTTCCCAAAATCTGTAAAATGAAACAGCAAGACTTAAAATTTTATACTGAAAACCAATAAGAACAACTTCCTACATTCTATTTTTGAACAACCATACTTTCCAGCCCACAGTTCTTCTCTCTCAAACTGAGAAGCAAGAAGCTGATCGAAATAGGTGTGCTAGACTATCTATCAGACAATTTCACAATATTTTGATCCATTCTTCAGTCATATTCATTCATTAGTTGCTAACTATAAAGTATATACAACTTGTAACTCACAACCTTATCAGTTATCAGCAGAAGAAAATATTTTACTCATGCAAGCCAGTGACAATTCACTAAACAATAACAAAGATGAGTAAGATTAAAAACAAAACCTATTCCATTTCTTTTCAACCCAATCCTTTTCCCTCAGAATCTTCGAAAAAACGTTGGATTTGAAACTATTGAAAAGTTAAAACCCAGACTACCAAACAAAACCAAAATCATATACTGGTGACCCCAAAACCATATAGCTAAAACTTGTCCTAATCTATAGTTTCCCTTTCTAAAGCATTAAGACAAACAAAACAACAGGTGCAAGAAAGAAATATTAAACAAAATGCATCACCCTTGACTTTAAACTCTGGAGCTTTGACACTTTAGCTAACATTCTGTTTTAAACCTGCACAAAAGAGGTCAGTTAGCTACAACCTTTAGTATTCTGTAATACAATTGGGCTGCAGTGTCTTTATGTTCACAAAGAAATCAAAAATATTTTGTGAACTAAACAAAAAAGAATGAATGAGTGGTGTCATTGCAGATTAAAAGGGGAAATCCAATTAAATGTGCTGCTATTTAAGCATTTGCAGTCGCCAACCAAAAAAAAAAAAAAAGAGCTGAAGAAGAGAAGTCGTTAGCAGTGGCATCCATGTCTAAATATGAAATGTCAAGAACGCAATTCCAAAAGCAGAAAGAGAGAAGAAAAAAAAATGTTCTGATAGTTTAATTTGAAGCTATATCCACAACAATCCTCTAAAATATTATCACTCCTTTTGATAAATTTTGTTAGGTACCCAACTACAGGTTTTACTAAGATATTATGTGAGATATCACTTGGCAAACAAAGGTGAACTATCATAATTATGTTCTGAGTTATAGTGTTATTCTGAATCTACACCAGCACCAACCTCTATGTATGATTTCAATGTAGTCAACAAAGTTCAAACAAAAAGAGTCCAGAAACAGCAGACAATTCAAAGACACAGTTACAACATGCATTTATCTCTATTGTAATAGATTAGTATCTGCAGAGTACCAGCTCAGAACTGGTGCAAGACTTTAGGACTTCAAGCTCAAAATATACACAAATCGATACATATCAATACATCTCAACTGTTGGTAGTCTTCCAAACTAACCATGGAGTTTAGAATCAGGAAATCGCACCAAAAGTCTCTCAAGATCTACTCTTCGGTTCAAGTATTCATCGAGAAGCTTGCTAATCCCCCAATCACTGTAAATATTTAATCTTCACTCTACCCTTTTCTATTGAAATAAAGAGGGGGGAAAAACTGTGCATCTTCTTTCTCCGTCTCTCTCTCTCTCTCTCTCTGTTGCTCATGCATAACTCTTCGCAAGCACTCATGAAGAAGAACTAAGCCCATATCACTTTCACAGTCAACAATTGGATGCAATTGACCCAGACATCTCACAATGAGATTCATACAATTTACCCAAAAAAAAAAAAAAAACAGAAATGTGAAGAGATAAAATGAAAGAGCAGTCAGTTTTTTCAATTACACGGTCAGATCAAGTTGATATGCAATTCACAAACAGAAAGCAAAGCAACTAAGGAAGAACATAATAGGTATACTTGCAAGACACAAAACAAATCCCTAAACCCAATCACCAAACACCAATATTTTGAACCCAAACACCATATCTTTAACCCAAATTAAGAATGAAGACCATTACCTGCTCAGATTAACCAATGAAAGAAGCAAAAACAGTGAGATTCTCTGGTCCCCGTAGATGGTGAGATTTCGTACTCGTTTTCAACCCAACCTCTGTATCTCAAAGCAACCAACGCAGCAGATCAAAGTGTTTCTGTCTCTCCCTCTCTCAACTGAAACGGAACCTCTTCCAAAACAAAACCAAACCTCAATTATTTTCAGCTCTTTCTTTCTGACTGCAACGATGATGGATCAAATCTCTCTCTCTCTCTCTCTCTCTCTCTCTCTCTCTCTCGCGATCGTTCTAGCACTCTCAGTCTGAAGCTCTCTCTCTCTCTGTCTCTGGATGATTCTAAAATGTCGACAAAAGCACAAAAAAAAGAACACGTCTTATATTGTATATCGTAGAGTATCGAGGGCAGAACCGTCACTCTACTGTTACATGAACAGTTGGGAATAGTTAACTCAGCTTTCATATATTTAGAATTTTATCGAATTAAAATCATTCATCAATATCTACGTTCTCTAGTTCCTTACACTTAACTTCTAAAAGTAGCTATTGAGTTATGCTCCACCAGAATACCTAAATCTCAAGTTAAATTTAAGTTTTAGTTAAATTCTCTCTCATCTTTAGTTAAATATAGCTGAAGGATTTAGCAAATTTAATTTTTGTTTAGGTATTCTACTGGAGTAGAATTTTAGCCTTAGCTAAATTTCAAATTTATTTTCAAATAAGTAGTCTGTTGGAGACTTGGAGATGCCCTTAGAGCCGAGAACAAATTAAGGGCTCAAGAATTTGGATATGAGTTTCTTCAGTCACTATAATGGCGTTTAGGGTTTGGCAGCGACAGGTTAGCTTCTTTCATCCAATTATCTCTCTCTATATTTTTTTCTTTGGTCTATTTAACTACAATTCATAATTGATAAGTTTGAAGATGCTTGGTAGGCTTTCTCATCGAATTTGGTCGACTTGATTAGAAACTATTACCTTATTAGACACAATTATATCTATAAGATTTATATGGTATATATATTGATGCAGGGTGGAGGCAAGCTATCTAGGATGGACTATCCGTTATTGGGTAAATTAGTACTTGCATCGGGTGTTTATGCTTTATACCGCTGCACAGGATATTGGGGAGGATATTTGGCAAGTTTAGATATTAAAAGGAGAAATTACTGGTCACTCCCTCAACTTTTGGAGCGTCGACAGTTCAGTCCCTACTATCCTAATTTTAACAAGTTACTCCTCAGACATTCAAATCTTACACAATATGATCCAAAATGACTATTTTACCCCTCACTCCCTCTTTTTTTTTTTTTTCCTCTCCTCTCTCCTCTCTCCTCTCTCCTCTCTCCTCTCTCCTCTCTCCTCTCCCCCCTCTCTCTCTCTCTCTCATATTCTGCACATTTCAAACCAAGACATAAACAAATCGTGAGAGAGAGGTGATCGATGGATCAGAAGCCGAAGACGAAGATCGTGTGCACCCCGGGTCGTCGAAACAGGAGCGGCGGGTCTGGCCTTCTTGGTCACCTGCGTCTGGCTCGTCGGTGTCGATGATACCAACTTCTCAAGCTCTCGGATCACTAGTCCTAGTCGTCGGAAGGGTTGGTGCTGCAGATGCGAGTCGGTGGTAGGCAAGCGCTAAAACTCCCCGCCCATGAAATTTCTTCCGGATATGATCCAAGCAGAGATCGATGATCTCTTTGCTAATGGTGTGGTGGCCGCGAGCGAAGATGGAGCGTGGGACGTACTTGTCGGAGATGGGCTGCTTGGGTGGAAGAGTTGGCGGTAAGTGCGGACCTCGTCGATGACGGTGGGCTCGAGGTAGACGAAGATGGAGCGTGGGACGTACTTGCCGGCGTCTGGTGTCTGAATCAGAGATCCGAAAGAAGAGAGAGACCCGAAACGAGCAAAGATGGTATCGTTTTAGCTCCGAGCTGCAGTTCGGTCTGGGTCGAAGGAGGATCCGAGCGGCAGAGAGGATCGGAGTTCAATAGCTCGGGTGCAGGTCGGGTCTGGAGCAGTCGGAAGTCGTCTTTCCGGTCTGGTTCGTAATGGTGTGCAAAGGAACAAAGGTACTTTGATTGTATAGTATGGGTACTGGGTGTATTGAAGAATAGAAATTGTTCTTGGTTTTCTGGGTATGAGTTTGTGCTTGATCTTGAGCAAAAAACTTGGTTATGGGTTATGGGTATGATATAGGTTTATTCAGAAAAGAATCAAGATCAGTTGATTTTGTCTGATTTTGGAGAGAGGGGGGGAAGAGAGAGAGGGGGAGAGATTGAGGATTGGCCAGATCGTGAGAGAGAAGGGGGAGAGAAAGGAGAGAAAGAAAAAAAAAAAAAAAAAAAAAGAGGGAGTGAGGGGTAAAATAGTCATTTTGGATCATATTGTGTAAGATTTGAATGTCTGAGGAGTAACTTGTTAAAATTAGGAGTCGGGGCCTAGTTGGCTCCACCAGTGTGTCAGTATGGACTTCGAGTGTGAAGTCTAATGTGGGCATAGTTTTCTTCTGAAAGCTTTTGCTCCCAATCTCATTGTAATCTTCGTTTATTAATGAAGTTCATCTTTTGATCAAACAAAAAAAAAAAAAGGATAGTAGGGACTGAACTGTCGACGCCCCAAAAGTTGAGGGAGTGACCAGTAATTTCCCCATATTAAAATCATCATCTTCATTAGAAGGAAGATTCCTTACTGGGTAAGAGTGAAATGTGGCTGCAAAAACGGCACTGGCTTCCTCTTAATTAAACTAACTGCCTCTTCAACACCAACAAGATCAAGCCAGAAGCGGCACTACTGTTTTTTTGTGGCCAGCCTTTGCTGCAGAGGACATTTGGGTATATGTAGGCCAACTGATCGATCGTGGACTTGCATCAAGCCAACCATACATGATGGAACAATTTATGAAGATGTAGAGATAATGGATGGGAAATTATATGCTGCAACGACATCCAATTTTGTCGAGGTGTTTGACATCATGGATGGCAGCGGTGCCCCTCTTACTTATAGAGCTGAAAGATTGGTTGCCCTTGGTCCCGAGCCAATTTGTTTTGTGTCCAGTTCCTTCACAAGGACAAGGATCCTGTATATGACTTTTGATGGTGATCGAAGTCGTTTACCTAGGTAACCTAGCAAAAGATTGTGCGACGAAGGAGTTGTTCATGATTATCCATCGGATTCATTCTGGTCACGAGCTTAATCCAACAATTCCTTGGGAGACGATCACCGGCGGTAATGCGGCCATTCCCTACACGACAAAAGGATTTCGAGTGTTCAAGCTTGAACGTGATCCTCATCATCCTCAATGGGTGGAGGTTTTCGACCTTGGTGATCGGATACTGTTTGTCAGTAGGTCCGGTTGCAAACTCATCTCCGCCACAAGTGATGCCCTTAATTATAATCCAAATGGAGATCAGGCGCTACGTCTTGAAAGAAACTGTATCTACTTTGCTTTCGACAATTTTTGTTTAGCTAGCTTCACCCTCAAGCGGTCACGACTTTGGGATGTTTTCCTTGACAAATAGGAGCCTCAGGCCTTTCCCCTGGCCTTTTCTCAAGAATACTTCTCCTCGAGTCCAATTTCACTCTCGACCTGTCTGGTTCACACCAAATCTATAATTGTAGTTAGCTAGGTGGTGATTATGTAACTTGAAAACACCAGATGGAACTATTCCTTTATATTTTGAATGACAGACAAGGCTTGTATATTAACAACTCAAGTAAGAAAAACACACGAATTGCTTATGCAGTGTAAACCTCTCCACTGAGGAAACTTCGCTGCGTGTCTTTTAACGTAGTCAACACGAGAAATCAAATCCAGTAAGAAACAAAGGAGTTTACAGTATACAAGTAATGTTGTTCATGACAAACACTTTCACTTAGCAACAAATGCTAACTTGATTTATAACTTATCTAACTTCTTACTAAATCACCACTCTATCAATATGTGTCTATCTTCTAATCTTCCTTGATCTCAGCATCTCATTGATATTGCAAGTGACAGAGTATGCATGAAAATACATGAAACAAGCAATGAGAGTTTTTTCAGAAGATATTTTTGAAAACGTTTGCAATACAATAGAAAAACTACTGATACACAAAAACTCTACATGCTAAGATGCAGTTTCAAAACCTTTTATAGAGGACCAGGACTCCCCCTCAATCAAATCTCTTCTTAATCACCGAATAAAAAAAATATAGAAAGTTTTTAAACTGTTTTAAATATGCAATCAAAACATGTGGTCAAATCTCTATCGGATATGCATTGTAGAACAAATGAGATTTTCAGACCAATTAAAAGCAATGCAAATCAATTTAGAATCATGCAAAAACAATATGAATTAAAAGACATCTTTATATCAAAATCAGTGAGCATGATTTCCTTGATTTCCTCTTGATGATCCGATTCTGCAATCTTCCTTTATAGCCTAGAACCACCGGAAAGGCAAGAGAGATATTCTCCTAATCCTTTGCATCTTCTGATCTCCTAGCAGCTTTGGGAGAGTATGTGTTGAATGGAAATAGCCCAATATACTTACAATTAATCTCCCCCTTTGGGCATTACCATTCAACACATGACCTTTTCATCTTTGTACCCCTGCATATCAGATTTCACAGAAAACCACTAAATATAAACAAAAAGGTGCTACATGGATTAAGGAATCAGTTTCCATTCTTTTCCAGATCCAAGTTGCCAAAATAGATATCAAATAAAATAGTAATAATAATAAGCATCCCAAATAGTTTGTGCTTATGCACTTACAACCCCAAAAACCAAAAAAAATATTGTCCAAAAGAAATTAAAATGCAGAAATAGAAAAAGATAAAAGATGAAAGAATTTCTGTTTACTTCTCCCCCTTTGAATTGGAAGGCACGTCAAACTCCTCCAGCAGCTTAGTCATAGTGTCCTGATACTCCTCGCTGTCCATTGAATCCGTGCTCTCCTCCATTGCGGCTGCCTCCTTGACTTGGGTGGATGGACCGGGAGCGTCAAACCCGGGAGGGTGGCCCTGCATGTTCCAGATTTCCCTGGTGAGGTTGGTCAGAGCATGATGAGTGCGGACAAGAAGAGAGTGCATGTCGTCCATGTCGGTAGTGAGGCATGCAATCCGCCAATCAGCCACCAGGATGAGGTCGCGAAGACTGTCCATAGAAACATCATAAGGTGCACCAGAAGGAGATGGATGAAGAGGAGGACTCCGGCTTCGTTCACGTTGCATGCCGGGATGGAGAACGCCGGCTCTGGCAGCGGCCTGACGGCCCTCCTCTGGAGGAGGAAGACGCCCGTGTCCACCAAGGCGAGTAGTGATCTTTGTGCGAACCATGGTGAGAGAAACAGTTTTCGAAAGAACCTACACACTTAGACAAACCAGAGTCAAATCCGAATGAGATATGACAGGCTTTATATATCGGACCAGTAGGGTTAGAGAAAATCAAGAGACACATCGGTTGGAGATAGCGTCTCCAAGGGGGAGAGAATTTATTACAAGTCAGAATTCCAAGATACACGCATGCAATTAAGATCTCCCCCTCAAGTCATGCTTAATCAGTAAGGAAATAGAATTCAAACAGATGGCAATCAAGGAGAGATACTGAGAGAACCATAGAGTCCCACAATCTACAATTATATCACACAATATATTTCTCTGCTGAGTATATATCAAAGCAATTAATGCATTGGCCATATCGAGAAGAGAAAGTATAGCATAGTTGAAGCACAGAGAGCATAGATCACTTAGTGATGGACACATAGTTCATAGCATCAATCATGATGTATTCTATCAACAAATAGGATTGGTACTCATAATGAGACATGAAAGAGTAAACTAGTGAAGAAAGTGAGTATAAGCAGAACATGGGCTTAGAAATATGTTCAGTGAAAAAGAGAGGAGAAGTGAAGAAGAAGAACTGCACATATAAACCGAGCTCAGGAGATCTCCTAGGAGAAGTAGGAAACATTGTTCCCAGGTACTTATTTTAGTTGAGTCATAGACTTCTTTATTTTCTAAACAAGAAATCATGTAACAAGACCCGTCTCAGCAACTCCCAGACCAGACGATCTTAGGGTACTAAGCATAACAAGGATGCTCCAAGAAGAGAGTCTCGAGTTGTTGTTTGAATTTTCACAATTTACGCATAATTTAGGTCACCCACCAACTCGTTTCTTGCAAATCTTGGAAAGTTCACCACAACCAAGGCCTGATTACTTTGAGAGGAGGGATACATATATCCATTCTCGTTTCTTACAAATCCTAGAAAGTTCACCACAACTAGGACTTGATTACTTTGAGAAGAGGGAATGAACCATCTGAGCATTTTAGGCATTTCTCCTACTTCACCCATTTTCTCTTGACAAGGAACACGAAACATGCCCCTACGTAAAGCTATAAGTGAAGTGCATAACAAAGTTACTTGATTCAGTGGCTAAACATGAGTACACAATTATTTGTCCAGAATAAGACATGATAATAATGGACACTTAACAGATAAAATGTGCAATTCACTGAGGATAATGGTCAAAGTACACTAAGATCACAACTTTCTCATTTAACAATGACCAAACACAAGAATGCCTCAACACTTAACACAGTTCCCAAGTGCATTTCTCAACATCTCAAACCTAACAGTGTCAAGAGGTTTTGTGAACAGATCAACAAGTTGACTATCAGTGGGCATAAAGCTTAACTCAAGTATATTCTACTCAACCAAATCCCTAATAAAGTGATACCGAAGATCAATGTGCTTTGTTCTAGAGTGTTGAACAAGATTTTTTGTGATGTTAATGGCACATGTGTTGTCACAGAAAATAGACAACTTACCTTGAGAGATGCCATAATCATGAAGCATTTGCTTCATCCAAAGCATTTGCGTGCAGCAACTCCCAGCTGCAACATACTCAGCCTCAGCAGTAGATAGGGAAATGCAGTTTTGTTTCTTGCTATGCCAAGCCACCAGATTGTTGCCAATGAAGAAGCATCCCCCAGAGGTGCTCTTTCTGTCCTTCAAGTTCCCTCCCCAATCAGCATCAAAATATCCTGCAATTTTCACATTAGTGTCAAAGGTATAGTAAATGCCACAGTTAACAGTACCAGCAACATATCGCATGATTCTTTTGACAGCTTCTAAGTGAGACTCTTTAGGATTAGCTTGAAATCTAGCACACACTCCTACACTGTAGGAGATATCGGGCCTACTGGCAGTGAGATATAATAGACTGCCAATCATGCTTCTGTAGAGCGTGGAATCCACTGATTTTCCATCCTGATCTTCGCTAAGCTTTGTAGAGGTGCTCATTGGATTGTTGACCACCTTCTTGGATTGAAGACCAAATTTCTTGATCAGATTTTCAGCATAGTTGGTTTGGGACAGAAATAAGCCTGTGGTAAGCTGTTTTACTTGTAAACCAAGAAAAAATGTTAGTTCACCACACATACTCATTTCAAATTCACTTTCCATGATTGCCTGAAATTCCTGAACTAGATGCTTAGATGTAGAGTCAAAGACAATGTCATCAACATATACTTGAGCAATAATAACATCAGATTTTTCATGTTTCACAAATAAGGTCTTATCAATGGAGCCTCGAGTGTACCCTTTTCCCACAAGATAAGTGGAAAGTCTTTCATACTAGGCTCGTGGAGCCTGCTTTAGTCCATACAATGCTTTCTTTAGTCTGTAGACGTGGTCCAAGTTATGTGGATCTTTGAAGCCTGGAGGTTGTTCCACATAAACTTCTTCTTGCAATATCCCATTCAGAAAGGCAGTTTTGACATCCATTTGAAATAGTTTGAACCTGAGATGACATGCTACAGACAGAAGTAATCTTACAGATTCCAGTCTAGCCACAGGGGCAAATGTTTCATCAAAATCAAGACCTTCAACCTGTGAGTATCCCTGTGCAACCAGCCTAGCTTTGTTTCTAATGACATTCCCTTTTTCATCACTTTTATTTCTGAAAATCCATTTAGTTCCTATGACATTGCAATTACTAGGTCTTGGCACTAAGTACCACACATCATTCCTAGTAAACTGATTTAATTCTTCCTGCATAGCACTAATCCATTGATCATCCAACAAAGCTTCCTTAGCATTTTTTGGTTCAATCAATGACACAAAACCAAACTGGGATATTACATTTATGTTCAACAGATTTTCAGAGATAAAACAAAGCAATACATTGTCATTGCTTACCTGATCTTGACTTACCTGTGCGATAGCTTGACTTCTAGTCCTTAAGCCATCTGAAACTTTCCCAATGATGTCTTGACTAGAATGATCTTTTCGAACTTGTTTGAAACCTTGTCTCATTGTCGGAGCGGGTTCAAAAATGTTGTCAGTCATTTCATCTTCCTCGTCATTGTTTGACTTAGATTCTGGCAGTGAGTTTGAGGTTGAAGAGGTATCTGCATATGACTTTTCCTGCTTGACAGGCTGATCATCAATCGAGACATTGATGGATTCCATCACCACACGAGTTCTCTTGTTGTAGACTCGATATGCCTTACTATTCAGTGAGTAGCCCAGGAACACACCTTCATCACTCCTTGCATCAAATTTGCCAAGATGTTCTCGATCCCTTAAAATGTAACAGATACTTCCAAAAACATGAAAGTGTCCTACATTTGGCTTTTTACCTTTCCAAAGTTCATATGCTGTTTTGTCAGTGCCCGGTCTGAGAAAGACTCGATTTATGGTGTAACAAGTAGTGCTTATAGCTTCAGCCCAAAAGTTGGTGCTAAGACTTGCATCATGTAGCATGACCCAGGCCATATCCAACAGGACTCTGTTCTTCCTCTCAACAATTCCATTTTGCTGAGGAGTGATTGGGGCTGAAAACTCATGGGAAACACCAAGCTCATTGAAATAGTTAGTAAAAGCAGCATTTTTAAACTCAGTTCCATTATCATATCTGACTCTCACCATACATAGATTAGATGATTGTTTCTCTATTAACATTTTCTGACTTAGGCTTTTAAAAGATTCAAATGTTTCAGCTTTATCTTTCAGAAAATTTACCCATGTAAATCTTGAGAAATCATCTACCACTACCTACAAATAGATCTTACCTCCAATACTTTCGGTTTGAGCTGGTCCCATAAGATCCATGTGTAGCAGTTCCATAACCTTGGTGGTTGTAGCTGAGTTCACCACTTTGTGAGGAGTCTTGACTTGCTTCCCTATTCTGCAGTCTCCACACATCTTATCTGTCTTTCCTTTTAGGGATGGCAAGCCTCAGACACATTGCTTGGAAGATAACTTTAACAGATCTTGATAGTTCACATGTCCAAGTCTCCTGTGCCATAATTCAAATGTCTCCTCTGCGGATCGCACTGAAAGACAAGACTGCGCAGAAGAAGATTCATTAGCTTTAATATGGTAACAGTTATCAAAGGATCTCTTACCTCCCATGATGTCTTCCCCTTTGTGATTTAACACTAGACATCGTTGTTTATTGAACCACACATCTTCATAGTCATCTGCCAAGTGACTGACACTAATTAAATTTGTTGTCAGCCCTTCAACATAGAGTACATTCTTGAGATTTGGAATGCCAGGTGTATTAACAGTGCCTCAAGCTAGTATGTTTGATTTTCTCCCATCACCAAAGGTGACAGATCCTGTTGTGTATTCATCCTCAAAGGAAGAGAACCATGCTTTGTCTCCAGTCATGTGTCGAGAACAGCCACTATCAACATACCAGAAATCGTTGCGTTTGTCCTCCAAAGCAGTTAGAGCAACTAGACAGGTGGCCTCAATATGTGTCACTTTTTCACCTGGTTTCACACATGTGATAAGACAAGTAGCATTAGTGTGAGTAGGAGAACTGCTTTTCCTAGTCCAGACAGGTTTGCCTTTGGCAATTTTTAAGTTGCTTTTAAAAAATAATTCAGTCAGCTTATTGATAAGATCCTTTTGATCTCTAAGTTCAATTTGCAGTGATTCTACACTACACCTTTCTTGAACAGCATGTGCTTTAGCAATTCTCTCGTTACATCTAGGTCTAATATGTCCTATCTTACCACAATAATGACAGGTAGGAATAAAATTCTTAGAATTGAGATACCTGTTTTGACCAGTAGCAGTTCCTTGGCCAACTTTTACCTGTTGAGCATATTTATGCTCCTTGATCCTTGTGACAGGTTCGGTGCAGGATTCGTCATTCTCAATAGTTTGTCGAGATTCTTTTACAAACTTTGTACCTTTCGAACTTTCACCAGAATAGCCAAGTCCAGCAGTGTCATGTGGGGATTTACCTGATCCAAACAATTTGGATACAACTCCTGAACTGATGTCGAACTTGGTAAATTTTCTTGTGTGATTTTCAGTTCATCCTGCAAGGAATCAATTTCAGTTAGCAAATTTAAGTTCAAGGCATGTTGCCCTTTTACCTCAAGTTCCAGCACTTTGATTTTTTTGTTGAGTTCCAAACGCTCATTCTTCCATGCTAACACTTCTTCGTCATTTGACACATTAGCTAATTCATCAGCGAACCTATTCCGTTCTTGATCCAACAAAGTCTGAGATTCCTTTAACAGGTGCTGCATTTCTCCTTTTTCAGCCTTTAACATCTCAACTTCTCTTTCCAATTCCATGTTCTTGATCAATATGGCTTTTGATGCCTTATAGAGTTGCTTGCAGCGGACAGTAGTTTCATCATCTGAGAATATCGCATCACTCTCAGAGTCAACTAACAGAGATGAAACAAATGCCACATTTTCACCTTCCTGAGTTTCATCATCACTCCATGTTAAGAGTAGATATTTATTTTGACTGTTCCCATGTTTTCTAGTTCCACAGTCAGTGGAAATATGACCATAACCTCCACATTCATAACACTTGGTTTTTCCTGAATGAGTTCCTTTGAAGCTACTTTTCCCATTCTTCCCACTGTAATCACTATTTCCATTACTGCTATTGTGAAAATTTTTCTGGGGAGCACTGGGATTCCTCATGGAGTTTTTGCTTTTGAGAAACTTCTTGAATTCCTTTGTTAAGAGAGCAAGGTCATGAGTTTCTTCTTCTTCTTCTGCCTCTTTTACTGCTTTGAAAGCTACACCCTTGGATTTCTTCTCAGGCTTTAACCTCATTTCATAGGTTTTGAGATTTCTGATGAGCTCATCGAGTGGATACTCATCAATATCAAAAGAGTCCTCTATGCTAGTGACTTTTGAGTGAAACTTTTCTGGTAAGGCCCTGAGTATCTTTTTGACTATCTTATCTTCATCAAAGGGTGCCCCCAGACTACGACACTGACCGGAAATTTTAAGAATTCTACCATGAAAATCATCCACGGTTTCCTCATCTCCCATAGTCATAGTTTCGAACTCAAGGATCAATGCTTGTAATTTCTGTGCACGTACCTTTTTATTTCATTCGTATGTAGTCTGTAGAAGATCCCATGCCTGCTTGACAGTGTCACAATGACTGATCCTCAGTTTTTCCCGTTCAGAGAGGGCTGTGAAAATGCTATTCTTAGCTTTGAAATCTGCTTGCAGATCACGAACTTCTTCCTCAGTCCAGTCCTTCCTTGGTTTGGGAGTGGCAGTGGAAGAGCTTTCTTCTTTTGCTTTTACAACAGGTACCTTCCAGCCATTTTCTACAATATTCCACACATGTTCATCTTGAGCATAGAGATATGATTTCATGTATATCTTCCACTAAGTATATTTTTCACATCCGCCATCAAACCATGGAGGACTATTTACAGATCCACCAACAGCCCTATCACGTGAATGTTCCATCATTCCCGGAATCACTAGAAAGTTCTAGAACCCGCTTTGATGCCAATTGAAAACACCGGATGAAACTATTCCTTTATATTTTGAATGACAGACAAGGCTTGTATATTAACAACTCAAGTAAGAAGAACACACGAATTGCTTACGCAGTGTAAACCTCTCCACTGAAGAAACTTCACTGCGTGGCTTTTAAAGTAGCCAACACGAGAAATCAAATCCAGTAAGAAACAAAGGAGTTTACAGTATACAAGTAGTGTTGTTCATGACAAACACTTCTTCTGGGTTTTCTCCCTCTTTTTCATATCAAAGATCAAAGAAAAATCTCTCAATCAATCACACCCATTACCTGAGCCTTAGTCGAACAAAGCTTGCCATCAATTACACCCAAGACTGAATCATAAAAACCATGGCCAATTCAGAATTGTATTGTAAAACGATTAATTGTTTTTAAAGATTGAGAAGCACACTAGAAACGTTTCGGAAACCCAAATTCCAATTCAAGCTCAGATCTTACATGCAACAATCTCAAACTCTTCACCATAATCACCAACCACAAGTAGCTTTACATGAGAGTATCAAGACTTGGACTTTGATTACAGTTGAGGTGGGACGAGATTGGAATCGAATTGGGGAAGAAAACCCAGAAAAGCAAAGGGGGAAGAAACCCAGAAAGATAAGAAGAGGTTTGGAATTTTATAATTTTGGTGTGTATGGATTCTCTCTCTCTTGACTGAAACTTGAAGAAGATGGTTCAAAGTTGAAGTGGGGAAAGAGAGAGAGGTTCAATCCTTGTTGTTGCTGCTAACACTCAAAGATTAATGGAAATGAAAAAGAAGAAAGAAGAACTGATAAGTGACGATGAATATTTCTATAAAAAATATATATATATTTCTTTTGTTTTTTTTATTATATGAAAAAAGAAGAATTAAGAAAAAAATAATAATAAAGGGTAAATTAGTCATTTTAAGTTTAAAATTGCCAGCTGGCAACTTCCGTAACGGACGTAACGGCTTTAGGTACCAATCTTCGGTCGGGCTGAGAACCTCAGGTACCAAAGTGATATTTTTTGAAGTTTAGGTACCAAAAGTTATAAGGAGGAAAAGTTCGGGTACCGTACGGACCATTTTCCCTAACTAAAGGGAGAGAGCTATCAATACGTAGTACGTACTAGTACGTAGTGGCCGGGTCGACCCATGCCAAGAGAAGCGTATGTACGTTACAGGAAAACAAGAATACATGGTACAGTAGGTATGAATGAATCTGGTGACTGCCCAGACCGAGGTATGAATATTAATTATTCAAAGTACTCCTCCATCATTAGAGAATGATTTAGTTTAATTAATTGTCTGATAAAAATATGTCACAGGCACTGGGCTGATGACACTGCCATCACTACCATACTGTTAAAATGTTTTTTTTTTGTTTTTTTGTTTAGAAAGGAATTGCATATTATATCAAGCAACTTAGATACAAACATCAGCAGTTAGTACATCGGAGAGCCATTGTGGCCCTTCCTCTATCCAAACCTGAAATGTATGAAACAAAAGCGCTTTCCTAGCTAATATATGTGTTGCCTGATTACATTTCCTAAAGCAATATGTACAAACAACTAAATTGAAGAGGTGAAACATAGTCTTCAGCTCTTCCACAAGACAACTTTCAATAGACAAATCAACTTCATCTTTCTTAAGATCAGAAATCACAGACAAAGCATCAGACTCAAGGATGATGTTAAAAGATTGAAAGCCCGCTTGAGAGATCACTTGAAGTCCCAATGCTGCAGATACAGTTCAGTAGCCTTTGCACCAAAACGCCCAACCATTCCCTTAGAGACTGCCAACAATAAATCACCATTTTCATCTCTTAAAATGGCACCTAAACGTCTCCTACCAGTAGCAACATTCACACCACCATCCACATTCAGTTTGAGAAAAGGAAATAGGGGTTTTAACCATTTATCACCATTAGCCACAATATGAACTGATCTTGGGAGTACAACTGTAGCAGAAAGAAAATCAGCAAGAGAAGAAACAACCTGGGATAACAGAGTGTTAGCACCTATGAACTTTTGTTGAAAAATCTCTTCATTTCTGGCTTGCCAGATGCGACGACATAAACACACCACAAGAGCAAGTTCTGATGTGGATAAAACAGAAACTGCATGTTGAAAAAGGTCCTTAAAACAGCCTTGCTTCCAACTACCAACTGCCCTACAAAATGGATAGAGCCGCCAGACGTCCTTGGCCTTAGGACAAGGCCATAGAGCATGAATGTTAATAGATGATCAAAGCCAAACAGGGACGTAGCCATGTATAAGGCTACTTGGGCTGCAGCCTAACCCAAATTTCTCCCAAAAATGGTTCTATATCATGAAATGTACCACACTTACATGAGTTTCTCACAGACTAGTTGATTAAAGCTTTTGTTTAACACATATCAGGTCATTGGTTTGATCACCAATATGATAGGGTTTTTTTTTTTTTTTTTTTTCATTTTCTTTCTTTCTTCTTTTATTAATGTTCATTTTCTTTTAGGTGGTTCTAGTTGGACCTCCTAATTTGCTCTTTAGACCTCCCATCCCAATTTTTTTCAACAAACTTCCTATTTTTTCCTTGTTTGTATTTTACTTTTCTTTTTTTTTCTTTTTTTATACCTCCTACTATGATACTTGCAGTTCCTTTGAACATCAATTTTTTTTATCTTTGTCCAGTAAGGAACTATATACATAGAGTCATAAAGAGGAGAGAAATGATTAATATATGACCACTCTACCAACTTTAAAGTTTAAAATCTATACATGGCGTGGAGGGCCATCGACAGGGTCGTCAAAATGGATAAATACAGGCATACAACAGAGTATTTAATTGAGAACTACAAGTGCAATTGTGTTGGAACATAGAAGAAGGGCCAAGCTGGAGGCTACGTTCTCAACCCAAAAAACCACAAAAATTTCTAGGTTTTTGCATAATTTAAAACCACCCGCACATCTTAAGTGATGTAATCTGCTCTTTACTCGTTCTTCTTCTCCTCTTTAATTTCTCATAACTATGGAGCTATGAAGTGCAACACAAATTTTGAATAAAAAAATAAAAAATAAAAACTCTATGGTTCATATTTGTTAATTGGCTAAGAACAATTGCGAAGGAAGTGTTTTTAGAATAATGACTCTTGCATATCAATGGTATTCATTCTATATATTCAGTTTTTTTTTTTTTTTTTTAAATTATAAAAGAGGGTTAAAATAAAGATTCAATTTTGAGAAAAATTTAGATAGGTCCAAAGAGCAAACTGGGAGAGACACATAGAACCACTCTTTTCTTTTTCTTTTCTGGCTCTATTCTTTTTTACTAATTATACATCAAAATATTTCTGGCTTTATCTATTCTATTTTATGATAGGATTGAGTATAGTAAATGAGCTGTATTTCTCTAAATTCATTTATTTACAATTGGTACAATTATCATTAATCGATAAAATGTGTATCACATAGACATTGAAAAAAAAACTCAATCATTTTTTTAAATTTATATGGTTTTATCAGGAAAAAATATAGCTTATTATTCTAGCCTACCCAAACTTCACATCATAGATCCGTCCCTGGCTAAAATTAACCCAACCCATTTTCTTGTATTCCCAGCTGGCCAGGAGAGAAAAGAACGGCTTTATATGAACAAAAATAGTGAGAAAATTTCTGAAGAAACGTCTCGACTTATATGTACCTAATCGTGGAACATGACAGATAGATCAAGAAAGCTAAACCCTTTATTCCATTTCCTAAATAGTACGGCTGGCCTCCTCCGATCCATTGTTATTTGTGAAAAGCTAGATTGTATTGCGCAGACTGATAAAATATGCCATTGATTAGCACCTGAGTTTCAGCCGAATTGATATGAAGCCTGCAGAGCCTTAGTGGCCGGTTTTATTTTAGACCTGATTATATCAAGTTACAAAATGGGCGATGAGTTTTGTGCCTTGCCATTTCTGATATTTCTTGTTTTCAATTTTCATGACAGTGCTCCGAACGTACCAGCATGCAAACGTTATTTTGTCTTATTGCCTTAAAGAAATTTGTTTTGTTTGATTTGGAAAATTGATACTGACTGACTGGCCGGTCTCCGTAACTGGGCGGGCCAGAATGAAATATCCTCAGAGAGCAAACGAAAGAAAACGATGAACTTAAAATATAAAGGAATAGATAATGACTCCGCCGCCGTGCCGGTACAAACATCTGGGTCACGACGACGGCAGAAGACAGTGACTGAAATTAAAACCCAGGCAATTACAACAACCATTACTAATTAAACCAACGAAACTAATAAAGGAAATGACACGGGATAAGAAATTGCCAGATAGGGATTGGATCGGACTACCACTACTACTCCTCATCGATCTGGGCCTTGACCAGACAACGACTCCGCCGCCACCGTACCATCTGGGTGACCATGGGGTGCAGCACCGTGGACCAACTCGTCGAATCCTCTCTGGTGAAGCTCAGATCGCACTCTTGCCAGCATGGCAGCTTCTTCTTCGCCGCCGAGATCATCTGCTGGTGGTGCGCCCACCGGAGAAGAAGGAGTGGACCGAGTGGTAGTGGAACTCTCAACAACATCAGCATGCAGTAGTCTCCGGTGGCACGAAAATGTAGTGAGCTTCTGGCGTTGGTTTCCCTAAATAAGCGGAGATGCTGTACTGCACTGGTCAAAGTTACCAATTTGCCCCCATGTGAACGGTCTAGTGATTATTGTTGAATTAGTGAACTGATCATTTTTATCAAGTGTTAAAAAAAAGTCTCTCAAAAAAAAAAAAAAGTGTTAAAATAATCGATTTTGGCCCTATGTTTGTCTTCCCTAATCCCTAACTTGCGAGTGACACAATGGCATCGCATTACAACGGTATCTGATTTTTGTTGAATCTAATTGTAGTTGTATAATGTTGATAGGCAAGAGGGGTGCTTTCATAGGCAAGCATTTTAGGGTTGTGAGCCTATGTTACTTTAGACTGTTTTCATAGGTAACGTATCATTAGTCACCGTTACATCTCTGATTCAGGGCACCGTAGTGAGTCCAGCAGCAATTTTAAGTATGCAAATGCATCAGTTGCTCTGGTTACAATTAAGCCACCTCTGACCCTTAATTAAACTCAGTAACTTATATTAAAGGAGCAGGAAAATAGTTAATACATACAGATTCATTAATGCCTACTTTCTGAATTAAACTTCAATTTAAATACATCATGAGCAAGCAGATGGATTGAATTTGAACCACCGGTACTCGGCTCTCTAACTGACGAATACACCAAAATCCAAAAGAGCACAAAGCAGACCAGTCGGAGGGCAACAGTGACGAGACAAGGGATGCCCTAGAAAATTGGTGCTCTGTACAAAACTACCCATGAAGAGGAGTATCAATCTACAAAAAGTATTTCATCCGGTCATCTCTTCTCATTGCATTGTATACAGCTTGGACCTGGATATTACAATAAAATGACAACACAATTATGTTGGTCAGATGTCAATCGATTCAAACACAAATCTATGAAGATATATTCCATCCATCATAGATACAGGGCAATAATATTGACAATTAAAATTGTGAGGCAAGGAGGGAGAGAGGGGAAGACCTGTTCGCTAGAAATGACTTGAACAGGACCAATGTTTACAGATACATATTTGCCTCCTGATGATAGCTTCTGCTTGACACGACCCTGTCATAACACATTTGCATGCATCATTTGCTGGGAATTCAACTTATCCACTTGACAAACAAATCTAAGAAAACATAATCAGATATTCAAACCTGTTGTTGATTCAAAATAGGCAACAGAAGTGTTAAAACCCCACAGATTGCAGTAAGATGTTGCATCATCTTACCACTTTCTAAAGCAGGCATTGGCTTTTATGAAGTATATCATAATATTATCTGTTTACATATAAATATCAACCTATGATTCCGAGAATGATGACTGAGCCAAGAGGACAAAGATTTCATGTACTTTAAGATAATAATCCCATCGAAAATCATGTCAATCGAAAATATAGTTGGCTGTATGAGAGGGCATGGAAGCAAAGATAATAATTTCGGCGGGAAACTAGTCTGTTTTTTTCACCATCATATTAAGTTCTAGTGTCTAAACTTCTCAATGCATTATCAATTTGGCTATAGCCTAGAGAGAGTATACCCACTTGGCTGTCTTGTTCCTTATACCCTGAATTATTGGTTAACACTTTTCAGTTCACATCAAAAGAGCCGACTAGGGTTATGAGCTCAGGGAAAAGCCTCCATACTGCATTATGGCCAACAAGGCTATCCACCTTACTTAATGAATGATTGGACAAAGGAGTTACAGGGCTAGTCAGTTCCTCGCAAAACACATGCAGCCTACCCCATTCCTTGCAGTTCTAACCCAACTTAAAACCCAGCATAGCATAAGTTCAACATCATTTCTAACACAAGACATGCTGTTATACACCTTCCCGTTGCCAGTTTTCAACTTTAACCTCGCAAGAAGATACTCCTCATTGCAACAAATTCACTTATTATCCGGCACTTGCTTAACATTGTAATACTCCTTGTCTAGGTACAAGTGACAAGAAGCGTCTCTAAACGGCTACCCCGATTCACTTATATCAGTATGTTCATTCACATACTTAGGAATTAAACCGTAAAACAAATTGTTGATGGCCAATTCATGTCCAGTCTCAATCAAACTACTCGTACCGTACAACCCGGGGAGATCAATATATTCAATGCCATACTTATTATGTACAAAAATTTCAACCAGAAGCTTGCAAACACATGCATCATAACAATCCATCAATATTGTATCGAAAGATTGAAAAATTATTGGAAGCCGGAAATAGGAAAAATGTCATACCTCAGGAACGGGTTGTTGAAGTACGGATTCAACAGCAACAACCATAGCCTGCACAAAATCATCCCCTCCGGTTCCAATCGCCGTGAACCCTCTAACAGTTGGGTATGAATTTACCTTAAATCAAAATTACCCAGAATCTCATTAAACCTATTAATCACTCATCAAACTTAACCCCTAATATGCAAAATAAACAAGAAACAAGGAATGGCTTCAAACACCTTCTGATCCAAGTCGAGCCATTCAGTGGTGGAATCATCGGCCACCGTGCCTCCAATAACCACATTCGTGGTCTGCCCGACCCTCCCTTCAGTTCTAGACACCTCTACACCCAGTTTTAACAGCGAGTTAAAAACATATTTACAATCAAAAAAAATTAACAAACGAAAGTAAAAAGTAATGAGAAGGGTGAAAACGAGACCTGAAATAGCTTTGAGAACGGCCTCCTGAGGCGGGCCTTGTTCGTCCTCGGAGAGAGCGGGTTGGTTTTCGTTGTGGGAGCAACTGAGTTGGGTCCGTTTGGCCAAGTGGACGTCTCGGGTCTTGAATTGGCGGGTCAGCTGCGGGGAGGAGAATCCGTTTCGGGTTCGGAGCGAAGCGGAAACGGAGCTCCGAGCGAGGTGAACGGGTCGCCACGCTTCTATTAGAAGAGCGGAGCGCAAGGCAGTTCTGCAAGCCATTTTGCTTTGTTTTTCGATCGGAGAAGATTGTTGGGCTTGTTCTTCGTCCTGAATTTATTTCAGATATCCACTATTTTTTTTCCAGAAAAACAGAAATTATATGGCGCTGAAAAGACCTCGGTACCCCTGTCTGATAGCCAAGTGAAGGACGACACTGTAAGGGCAATATAGTCTCTTCACTTCCCGCATGTGGCTCTGGACTCGTAATGCACTTCCCACGTTAGTCGGTTTTACCGTTAAATTTTGCAACTTTTTTTTTTGTTTTAAATATTTAACTAGGGCAATGCATTATTTTTGTTATCTTTATCATTTTAGGATTGAAATCAAAGATGGAAAAGAATATCAGATCTTACAACAAAGATTACAAAAAACGATAACACTAAAATCAAGAAATATATTTTGGTGTAAAATATGATGAGACTATATTTCAAACGAAATGAAACAAAAGTAGTGTAATCAAAATTTTCAAACATTTGCAATCAAAAATTTGAAAAGATACTTCTGAAACTGTTTTTTTTTTTTTTTGGGTTACAACTTCTGAAACATTTTTCTTTCCATGACTTATACTTATAATTTTTTGAATTTCAACGCATTATAAAAAATTAAAATTTTGATCTTATATAAATTAAAACAAAAAGAACTATGATAATCAAAATGCTATCCGACATTCTAAAACTAAAATTTCAAATATCAGAGCAAATGAAAAGTAATTTACCGGAGAAAGATGTCCCAATCTTCTAAGTCCTTTTCTTTTATCACAACTTTTCTTCTTGTCCATCATTGGAAGAAATTCGACGCAATAGTAAAGAAAAACGTGAGGAAAAGAAAAAGGCGGGTTGGGATTTGGCGGTAAAGATATATCTACTTTAATCGAAGCTGAGTAAAACTGTAAAAAACCAAGTAAAAAAAATTAAAATACCTGACCCAGAAAATTACCACCGGGACGCTAAACCCAGTAATGGTTGCGAGCAACGTCCGCCACAGAACCCTAGTAAAACCGAAACCCCCTCCCTCCGATCACCTTTTTTCCCGCTCATTTCGTTTCACGACTCCGAGTTAACTCAGGCGGCGACTCGTCGAAGATGTACGGATCCGATTCGGCTTCGGAGGATTTGGAGCGAACCGCTTTCCGAAAAGCCGAGAAGAAGTACAAGCTCTATTACCAAGACACTTACAGAACCCCCAAGAAGTAATTCCGATTCCGATTCCGAATTCGCTTCGAATTTGCAGTAACTAATCAAAATGCATGTGTGATTTTTCAGGAAAAAGCAACCGAAGCCGGTGGATTTATCTGAGGTTTTGGATTTCAAGTCCATTCTAGAATCACATGATCAAAACGCTGAGCTTCCATCTGGAATCGCTCCAGTTCGGTGCGGTCTGGACCGTCCTGTTTTCTCCGTAGAGAATCGCCCAGGCATCAATCTCTAACTTTCATACTTTGTAATTATTTGCTACAAGTATTTCTTACTTTGCATGAATTGAATCCAGATTCGAAGCGGTATTCTAGTTGCTAGTGTTATTCTAATTGCATGTCATAGGTGTTTTGAGAAGTGTTGACTGCAATGCTGGTTAAGCAATCAGTTGCTTCAGCTGGATCTTAAAATGGCAGTAAATTTCAATGCGAAATCGATTTGTGAATTAGCTTTTAGGTCCTTTTTGCCTGTTAATCAGAGAGTTTTATCCTTTGGGGATAAAATTATTGTGTGTTCTTCAAAGTTCAAGCTATTAGGAAACTAGACTCTCTCGTATATGTGGTCTCTTTTTCACTACTGGAAGTCTTAAACGCGGGATTTAGTGTAGATTTGTGAGGTTGCAAGTATAGGGATTCAGAAATCAGGAATTCAGGGTCTCTTGTGTGATAGATTTTAATCATTTTATTGGTAAACAATAGAGTAAAAAGTGTTCAAACTGCTAGCTACGGGGTCGGACCACAATCCAGTTCTTGTGGATGAAGATTTCGATGAGGAAAAATCTCATAAACAGTTCAAATTTGAAGCTCAGTGGCTAACCAGAGAAGACTGAAAGCAGGTGGTTGAGGAGTGCTGGAATAAATTTCATGAGGGACCTTGGAATAGACAGTTGGTAGATAAATTAGAGGATTGCCAGATTAGTTTACGATATCAAAGAGAAATAAGTGGGTGCATCGTCAAGCAAATAGAACTGCTGAGTGGGTGGCTTCAATATCAAACAGATATAAGTGCCCTTTATCTTGGATGAATTCACCCCCATCTCCTCTAGTGGAGATTTTGGTCTTTGACGGCCTCTTAACCTCTCCTGATTTTGTTTGAGAGGAATGCCTAGAGATGGCTTAGTGGGTGGAGTTTTCCTGACGGTTTTATTCTCTGGGGTGTTCCTTTGTTTATGTTATTTACTGCTGTGGCAGTGGGACATATGCTGTTTGTTTCCTATTTGCGTGTTGTTTTCTTGTATCACAGTTGTCTTTCATCTCAGTTAATGAATGAACGATAAAATTCAAAGGCACAAAAAGCAGTATTCTGAAAATCTTAATATTACGGTGTGAGCCAACCATTGTTTTTTATTTCTAACATATATTTCCTTCTCGAAACATACAGGATTTTATTTCATTCCAGGAGCACTGACTATAGAACAACAATGTCAATGGATAAAGGAGAGTTTAACCAGCTTCCCACAGCCTCCTAACAGAACAAATCACAATGCTTTTTATGGGCCTATAAATGATTTATTTATTGCAGCAAAGGAGAGGAAAATTTTAGTTGCAAAAGAGAATTCAAATTCTGAATGTAATCCTTCTGTCAGCAATAGAGATGATCAAGGGTGGAAGTTCTTTGAGGAACATGAAACATCATCAAAAGGAAACTCATGCAAATCAATTTCAGCTTCAGTTCTGTTGCGGAAACTGCGTTGGAGCACCCTTGGCCTGCAATTTGAGTGGTCCAAGGTACTTGATGATTCATTTTCCAATTTAGAATGCATATCAAGCACTAGCTCTAAGAATGACATGTAACTTGGATGCCATCAGATTTTGGTTGGCAAATGATTTTTGGTTGTTCAACTGGTGCTTATTAAATTGATTTTCTTATATGCTTGAGGATCTTCTCTAATAAACAGAAACTAATGTTTTCAAGTTAAAAATGATTCCTGACTATTGTAAATAATGGATAATATCTATTTGTAAATAACTATGAGATGACACCACACTAAATGCATTCAAGCTGTGTCACATCACATATCTAATTTTGTCTTCTTGATGTAGCGAAACTATGATGTTTCCCTTCCACATAAAAAGATCCCTGATACACTCTGTCAACTGGCTAAAAAACTGGCAGCACCTGCAATGCCCTCGAGTGAAGATTTCCAGCCTGAAGCTGCAATAGTGAACTACTTTGGCTTAGGTATTACTAGGGGGGTGGGGAATGGCTTATGTTAGCAGATTGTGACCACTTACTAGTGGTCTTCCTTTTTGATTGGGAAACTTATACAGGTTAGGATCAACATTTTTTTTTATCTTCGATTTTCTGTTTTCTCTAGGTGATATGCTTGGGGGGCACCTGGATGACATGGAAGCTGATTGGAGTAAGCCTATTGTAAGCATGAGGTATCTTGCTGTGCCATTTGATTTATGTATCTTGGTCGTCGTTGATTGTCAAGAAAAAAAGAAAACAAAATCGAGTAAACACCTCCTTAAGTGCTGATTTATCTCTACTTTTCTCAGTTTAGGCTGCAAAGCAATATTCCTTCTGGGAGGAAAGCTTAGAGAGGATCCTCCATTAGCAATGTTCCTTCGAAGTGGTGATGTTGTACTTATGGCTGGAGAAGCAAGAGAATGCTTTCATGGTATGTGCGAGTCTTCAGCTATCTTGAAATGGTTAATGTTCTTTTTAGCTATTAAACTGATTCTGATGATTAATCTGTAAACTGATTCTGATAATTAATCTGTTGATGGTAAGACCAATCAACAAGTGAGGAAAGTGATTGATTTGATGGAGGCAATGAGGCAATGATTGTTTGGTTCTTAATGTTTTGCTTCTGCGTACCATATGTGGGCTGCCTGAAATGCCTGTTTTAAACCAACAGTTCTATCATTGCCCCTCAACTGAAGCGCTTTCTTGTAATAAACAGTACAGTTTGACTATTCCATTTTGCAGAACATATATTGATAAATAAATTCCCAGAACATATATTCATTACAGATGCTTTGCTTTCTTGTATTGCAGGCGTGCCTCGGATATTCACAGACAGAGAAAATGCTGAAATTGTGCCTCTTGAGCAGCAGTTCTCACACGAGGATGATTCAAGTTTTTTAGAATACATCCAAACTTCAAGAATCAACATCAACATTAGACAAGTATTCTGAGAATTCATCTTGTTTTTTCTCCAAATCAGAGAGATGATTTCGGAGTCAGTGGGAATCATTTTTTGGCAACATAGAATTTTTAGTGATTACAGCAGCAAAAAGCCCCCAAAAGCCATTTGTAGATGGAAGTAGCATTGGTAGGAATTGAATCTTACTAGTGCCAATCTATGTTCTTGGGAGTTCGATTGTAACTGGGGGTGTTAATTTTTTTTTTTTCTTCGTAAAGTTCCTAGCAGATGCATGGGACGTGCAAGTTTAATTTACTTGCAACTCAATTTTGTAGTATGCTCTATTATCTGTGAGAAGCTCAAGCAAATGGATACTTTGGTGTTTGATTAATTACTTGCAGATATTGAACTGTATTCTAGTTTTTACTTCTCTCTTGGTGTAACCACTCATCTTTCTACAAGTCAGAATGTTGAGCTCAGTAGTTTTCTTGTGAAGTAATGCTCTTTGCGTAATTGCAAGTTAGTTGCAAATTTGTGTTTGTGTTTGGAATAAGCAAAATTCAGAATCAATAATCTGCACATTACATTACGCAAAGAGCATTACTTCACAAGAAAACTACTGAGCTCAACATTCTGACTTGTAGAAAGATGAGTGGTTACACCAAGAGAGAAGTAAAAACTAGAATACAGTTCAATATCTGCAAGTAATTAATCAAACACCAAAGTATCCATTTGCTTGAGCTTCTGAATTTTGCTTATTCCAAACACAAACACAAATTTGCAACTAACTTGCAGGTTAGAAGTGAAGTAATAAAATGCAGAAATCGATAAAGTAAAAAATAGAATGTTGAGAGTGGGATTTGAACCCACGCCCTTTCGGACCAGAACCTTAATCTGGCGCCTTAGACCAACTCGGCCATCTCAACTTTTATGCAAGTTTTAATTTCCTAATACTATCTCTTATAGACGAAATGAAACAGCAATCCTCCCTTTCGACCACAGAACACACTTGTGGACAGTACCAACGGCGAACCTGCGAATTGGTAGCCTCTGTTCACTAGGTTTGACCGTTGATTTGGTGTTTGGCCAAATGCACCGACTGCACACCACCAACTGACCAACTCACAGCTGGTAATTTCTAACAGCGTCAAACAAAACAGGACGGTAGAATACTGACAACAGAGGATTTCAACTGAAATTGGGCGGCGCTGAAAAACATGGTTCATATGTAAGTAATAGACACTGGACAATTGTTTCTGTTAATAAGAAAGAGATGACATGATAATCAACGCAATGAAAAATTCAACAATTTTGTTTAGAAATATATAAACATCAATCATCATATAAAACAAAGAATTTGGTTGTTCAGCTTTGAACACAAATTATAATATCCATCTTCTTATGGCTGCTGATCGAACCGTTCCTCCACCAATTTGATGCTACTTAATTGGTGCCGTAACACTTTGCATATCATAAATACTTTTCTCTGTTGAGGAATGAGGATAATACTTGATTATGCACACTACTCGCTCTTGACTTGACTTCTTAACTTCAACAACACCAAGCCACCATTACCCATCATATGTTTGGAAGGAGAAGGCAAATAGAAAATAAAATAGTGTACCAAATTTTCAAAAGATTATGTCAATTGATAAGCATATCAGTGTGTGGGGCTTGATATTACAATGTCAACATTCATTTTAGTTATTTTTGCACTCTCTCATCTTGTTCAAGTAACAAAAGAGATAAATAAAATTAATTATATATAAATAAACATTCTTAACCACACTTCGCTTGTCCGCGCATGTCTTTTTTAGACACAATATTTTTCATCAAAAGAACTGCATACTAAAAATCAAGTGATTGAAGTAATCCTCCGATCACATCAAATTTTTCAAGTGTCACATTACCTATTTTGCAACCGGTCGATAAAAATCAGAAGAAAAATCTACGATCTAACTAGGAAGGGAGAAAATTCACATTTCATTATCCACTCCCAAGATATTTTTTACCCCAAATTAATCCTCAAAACCCTAGACTTAACATCACCCACAAGTCACAAACATCCATCCATCCATCCATCATGTGATGCCCAACTAGAACACCCAACCCAAATCAAAACAAATCCATCACAGAAATTCAGTAATACAAGAAAGAAAGAAAAGCCCAAAACAAAATCAAACACCTCCACAAAAAACCAAATATACAATTCTAGTCTACGTGTACGATTCCACCACCACTTGGCCACTCCCTGACCTTTATATCTCCAAATTTTCGCACGCAACAAAAACTAGAAAAATCTCCCTTCTTCATCTTCGCTCCCTTTTTCTCTGCCTCTTCTTCTTCTTCTACTCGATAAGGTCTCAGATTCTCACACCCACATTCTGAAATGGGCGGTCCGATCGTGTTGACCCAGATAGCTCAGGGCCTCGGCGTCTTGGCCGGAGCGGCCATCGTCAAATCGCTGATGGACAAACCCATGGCCGGGCCGTTTCCTCGGTGCCCCAGTTGCAACGGAACGGGTCGGGTCAGCTGCCTCTGCAAGCGATGGTCGGATGGTGATGTCGGGTGCCGGACCTGTTCCGGGTCGGGTCGGACTTTCTGCAGCAGCTGTGGCGGGTCGGGTACGGGTCGGCCTCTACCCGTTCAGCTCTCCGTAAGGCGTCAAAACCCGCCACCCGGTTCGGGCTAATTCGGTTGTTGAAGAAATGTTTATAGTCTCTCTCTCTCTCTCTTGCCCTCTTTGATTTTTTTTCAGAAAGAAAAAGAGTTGAAATTGAATCATGTAATATAGTTAAAAGGTGATGATACTTTGAGGGATTGGAGAAGTAAGTTCATTTTTATTAGGCTGTAATGTAATCACATCACTTTTGCTCATATAATGAATATCTTCATAGCTAAAATTTGTCTGTATGCGTATTCACAATTTTGGGTATTTTTGAGTTGAATGTTTCCGGGGTTCCATTCAATTACATAGTTTGGTTAGTAAAGTTTACTTGTTGAGCAGATTTGTAGCTTAAAGCAAAATTCTTGGTTGTTCATTGATGGATACTTGAAATTAGGGACATCAAGAGCACCCATTTTACTCGATCTAATTCAGAAAATGGTGATTTTTGGCTTATGCACCAATCCTTTGGTACAAAACAATTAGTTAGAGCCAAGAGAAGATTGACATTTTACTATATGAGACATGTCTTTTAGTTGATAATAATGCATTAATTTGAATGTATGATGTTGAAGCTTAAAGATTTTTTGTTCATAGGGAATATTAGTATATTACCTTGTCAAGTTCTAAAATTTCCGAGTCCTTGCTCATGAGCCTTGACAATAAGCATAGATGGTTATTTTGCCTTTTTAATTTCTTGCATTCTAACCAGTAATGAGTTGGCTTACATAAGCATAGCTTTAAAAATTAGTGCATTTAGAAAAGATAAAGATAACCTTTTGTTATGTTTTTCTTTTATCAACTTGAGGGAATGGTGAGGTAGATCTTGAATACCTATATGTCCTTATCCTCTATATCTGATATATCAAATGATTAAATATGTTACTGCTCTCATCTGAGACTTGCCTGCCTCATCCTGAATAAACTATTTTGAGGCTTTAACCTTGTGAAGGTTAGCTGGGATCCAAAGGAAATGAAAGCTAGTTTATTAGTTCTAAATTTGCCATATAGAAGCAGCAAGAATTCTTTCTGTTCTGCCCAAATCAGGATTTGCTGCTCAAATCCGGCGAAAGTGATAATTTTGTGAAAAGTACTCATTTAAACCTTAAACTGTGACATGGGTTTTGAAGTTTTGATTTCTTTGTGTACCTCTTGTCAATAGATAAATGAATTGTACATTCATGTTAATCAGTGGACATTTTCCGTCACAAGAGTGTTGCTTCACTTAACAAACATTGCACGAACAACTGATTTAATACATATTTATGGAGTTCAAGTCCAAACAGATATTTGTACACCAGAAGATGGTTCTATCAAATCACATAACAAGTTTACAGGTCTTAGTCCTACAAATTTCCCTTGGCTTCAAACATTACCGTAAGCCTCCGTCCTCAGATTAATGATATGTGATCACCATAGTTGCCCCTTCTTCCAAACTTGAATCCAAACGGAATTCTCCCACAATATTTCCTCACTTGAAAGCCTGTGACAAGCCACAATGATTAACTGTTAGCCTAAGCAACTATAAATATGTTATATCACTGCCTTAATCTCATCTAATTCAAGTGTACTCAGCAGTACTTACTGCAAAAACAGTGGCGTGGCCGGGATCAGCAAGGTGAGCAAAGAGGTTGTCAATGGGGCCGGTACCGGTGTAGATGTGTTGAAACCAAGCACCCATCACAGCCAACATAGCCAATCTCCCATTCTTGATCTCCTTTGTCCTCAACTCCTTGATCTTCTCGGGTGAGCCACTTCCCCATCCAAGTGGGTCGAACCAGAGCCCGCCTGGGTATCCTACGTCTGTCCCGGTGAGCTTGTTGTTGGGGAAGATTGGGTCGGTGTTAACAGACCCAGGCTTGAGGATGTCAGCCCATCTCCTCCCCTCGGCCCACCCGATGAAAATCAGCTCAACAATGAAAAGGGTGGTAGTGTCAGTGAAGTACTCTTGTTCTCCTGCTGTGTACCATGAAGGAGTGTTTAGGATGCCAATCTTTGTCAAGAATTCTGGGATGAAGATCCCGGCGGCGCCCAACATCGCCCACCGGCAGTGTACGAGCTCGGCTTGTGTGTTCCACTTTAGGCTGTCAGGGTCAGATGCTGCATGTTCAACACAAGCAAATATTAGTTACAGTTTTCATAAGCATCCGTTTAGTTCATTAATTTGAAATTCTTGAGGGACAATGTCACGGATTTTGACTTACAAAGACCAAGCGGATCAAAGCCAAAGTCTCCTGGAAGGCTGCATTATATAGTACAAAAACAATTAGAAACTAGGATTAACTAACATGCATGTTACGTTGCGAAACTATGGATCTAAATCAACCAAACACTCCAATAAAAGTTCACTTCATCAGTAGTCCAAAGTCATATATTTTTCGATAACACAACATGTCAGACTAGTTTCTACAAAATATAATTACGAACCTCCCGTCTAGCCATGGAGGAGGGGTGCTTCCCGGGAACCATAGGGGTCTGTCAGGGTCAGCAGCAGTAGCACATACTCTAAAAGAAGTTGATGATGATCCACTCGGTGCTGCCACGTTTCTCACTCTCAGCTTCCTCCCGCCAAAAAACGAAGCCTTTGTTGCTGCCAAAGCAGACCCCGCTTTCTGCGAGCTGCGATATGATCATATATTCCATCTCTTCATCAACTCTTTGTTCAAATATTAAACACAAGCAGTTCACATCTTATAAAATGGAGAGCTTACCTGGGAGAAGACACAGCTGCAATGGCAGATGAAGCCCAAGCAGAAGCCATTTTTGACTATGAGATTTAACCAACTCAAGCTTCTTTTTCTTTCTTTGATTGGTGAAGTACGAAAATGAAAATGTGTTAATGTATGAAGGGTTTGCTTATCTTAGAGGATAGGAGAGAGGTGTCCGATTGGTTTTTGGGGTGCCATGTGGCATATAGAATCTGAGACTAGGCCCCTTCTACCTTCCACACCTCCCGTTCTTGAGCTTACCTGGAATAATCACAAGCTTGTGGTTCAGGTTTCTGGTATAAGTTGAAAGATTTTTTTAATCTAAAATTTGTGGTCCGTATTGATTTATAAATTACTGGGGCCTAAGTGTGCGTCTTCAGTCTACGGGCTAAGCCCAAGCATTTAGGCCCACGGAAATCCAAAAGAATCTAAGAAAACAAAAACTAATCTTTTTCAAGATAGGTCCTTCAAAAAGGAAGTTCCTATACAGGTATACGATGATGAATCACACTGTTACAGCTTGTAACCCTTAAGAAAAAGAAAAAAAAAATCATGTATCGGAGGACTGTTCTGAAGCGGACATTAGAAATGTAATTTCATCATACTAATTAACACATTCATACTTCATGTCGTCCCTGTAGGCATAAAAATATCTCACATTTCCGAACCCTGCCCAACGAACACCGCAAAAGAACAATGTGTTATGAAAAACGCTGTGTGTAAAATATAATTGAAATGCGAAATCGACTTTGAGCTCGTCAAATTCATTGTCTCCTGATTTACAGTGGATTGTAAAGGGCTGCTCCAGAAACAGACGGTTTTCGATGTAAACGCCGTCATCCTGATAGCCACTTGTACCAACTATGAGCATAATATGAATTAACGGAACAAGAACGATGGTGAAAGATGAACTCATGTTTGCTTGATATGATCATATGAACGAGAATTGTTGGAATGTAAGTGCTACAAAATTTTGACGGAAGCGAAAAAGAGATAATGATTGGTACTTAACTATTAGTTCCCCTCGGTTTGATTGTCACTTTAATTTGAAACGTTTATTGTGAGATTAATTATTGCCTATGATTTATTATTATATACCCCTTGCAATTAGATAAATACCAACTCATAACCTATTTCAGTTTCATCCATTGCAATTGACTGTTTTGCTTGCATTTATCAATACTAGCAATTCACACACGCGATGCGTGTGAAACACATATGTGATCTTTAGAATTTAGGAAATATTAATTCTTCTTATGAATATAGTACCATGATAAAAAAAAAAAAAAATACTAATATGATAACAATATTATTACTGTTTTCTATTGAAAAAAAAATATATATATTGTTTCAAATGGATGATACACATCCCTGGTAGAAGAAATTGACCCAGTAAAATCAAAATTTGTAGAGCATTCTGCATGCAGCTTAAAAGCCAAGTCCATACATTGCCAAAAATAAAAAATAATAAAACTCAAGTCCCAGACATGAAATACAGAGAATGTATTCTCACCTTTGAGAACTATGAGAACCCTTTGCACTGAATAGAGACTTTTGGATAAAGGATCTGAAAGTAGTGTCCTATATATTGTTTCATGGTTAGCCCACTTTAAACCGAGCTGCAAAACAATGACATCATAAGGAGAAAAAAGTAAAGAAGGAAAGTCAGTGAAAAGACTAAAATATAGATAGAAACATTGATTCAAGTTTCAGACTAAATTATAGATAGAAAGAAAACACACCGCAAGAACACACTGCACAAAAAACCAGGTAGACCTTGACAAAAATTCTATGGTGACAATAGCAGCAGTCTCGAAACCACTCAGTTTCCCGATCGGAGATCCATCGATCATAGACGGTATTTCCCCATGGTCTTTGTTTTTTTCCCCTTGCCGGATTAGTAAAATAAGAAAGAAGAAGAAGCCAGGTCTACTGGGAAACAAGCTTTGCAGATGCAGTTGCCAACAAAAACAATGGGCATATATTCTCAATTTCCTCTCTTGTAGAACCTATGTCACATTAAAAACCCTTCTCAGTTTCAACAAAATCAATTAATAATGAATTAGATATCTAGAAATTTAAAGGAAAATTCATATGATAAGAAGCTATGCAGTTGGAGTTGCTGTGAATTCGAGCAAAGATACCATGAGTTGTTAATATCTGATTTAATGAAAATGGGATGGTGTTGGTACCCCAGCGGTTCTTGATCGGTTAACGAACGTGGGTGGTTTCTTGGACGTGGTGTTGGAGGCGAGAGTTCTTTGAGTGGTTTAAAAAAAAAAAAAATTTCTATTTGTGTTTTACATGTGTACCCCAACAGATTAAATGTTATTCAATATTTTATAATATTATAGGGTTACTTCTGTCAAAATATTCAGTTTTGATTGACAAACTCTATTCTCTTAATAATAGTATATATATATATATATATATATATATATATATATATATACAGCGGTTCTCCACTGCGGACGTCCGCAGTTTTTCGATCCGTACGGATTTCCAGTTTTGATCCATTTTTCGATCACATTTTCACATCTTAACCGTTCAGTTTTTAGGTCCTAATGTATAGATCACCTCTGCAAAATTTCAGCAAATTTGGTGATCATTAAGGCATTCAAAACTGCAAATTACAACAATATATACGAACGGTTCCGGTTCGACAGATTTGGTTCGTTCGTGTAAATTGCAGTTTTGAATGCCTTAACGATCACCAAATTGGTTGAAATTTTGCAGAGGTGATCTATACATTAGGACCTAAAAACAGAACGGTTAAGATGTGAATGTATGATTGAAAAGTGGGGAAAAACACAAAATCCATACGTTTTTGCTTAGGTGAGACTACTGTGAAGAATTTGTTACACACTACTGGCCGACCGGGTGTTGATCGACAGAGGAGGTCGCGTATGAAAATCAACGAGTATTAAAAACCTTGAGTATAGTGACGTACTATACTCTCAACTTTGCATTCCCGTTCTGGCCGGCCGGTCAAACCCAGTCTGTCTGTATTGAATTTTGGAATCTAACTACTCTACTATATCAGGACAGTTATGAAGCTTAGTTGCTCCGCTTAACCAGTACTAGCTAGGGGAAGGTATCTTCCATTATGCTGGTAATAATGATATGCATATATAGGATTCAAAAGGCTAGGGTTTTAATGAATAATGAGTCCCTTCATCAAAAAAAAAAATGAATAATGAGTCCCGAACTAACCACCGATCAAGAGCTTGATTACAAATCTGAATCGATCTTGTTTATTATACTCACAATGTAGAGTTAGATTTAGGGCGGTTATATCTGAATATTTTACAAAGAAAATTAAGGCCCACATGTAGGGTTAGTTCTTGTAACACATGTTTAAGTACGTTAAACAAGCAAACTTGGCTAACTGGTTACGATTTACTAGGGAGTAACGAAGATACTGGCAAATGTGTTAATGCATTGTCTCCCTTTTAATTCTCTGTTTTAGTCAGTCACCGATCGACTGCTACTCCTACTCTGCATAAAAATTATAAGAGATCTTTCTTCCTGAACAATTAAACGGTGGGTGGGTTGAGTAATTTGATCCTTACTTTAAATCCCAATATACAGAATGAATCAAGAATAAGAGTTTGGTACTTCGCTAAGTCAACCGTTTCGAAATTTTACCCCCTTATGTTAAATCAGCCGACAAAGAGATCTAGTTTGGTGGAAGATTACGGACCTTTTTAAGGAAACAAATGGTGGTTAATTAATTATAGCTGCGGATAATTGTTTGAGGTCTACGAACATCATCAAACCATTCTTGAATTGTTATATATATGTATTTGGCCCAGTTTACCAATCATGGCTGCTAATACAAGAATTAGCAACTACAAATCCTTACGATCTCCTTTACTTCATCCCCAAATTGGATTCGATTCTCATAATTACAGTTCTGCATGCAAGCTAGCATGTGCTGGTTATCAGTAATGCAATTATGTTTCCACAGAAAATCGTTGTCCTAATTATTCCTCAGGCGAATTATAACATACAAATCTTACTATATTTGAATATTTGATAGACAAGTAGGGTCATTAGAAAAGTAAAAATGATTAACATGAGATTATTCTAGCTATTGATCTCGTTTGTTTGGATTGCATCTTCTTTGCGGAGTCAACAAGCGAAGACGGATCGGAGTCGTATCCATCATCGTCGATTCTCATAGTCCCAGTGAGTTATTGTTCTGAAAGTACTAAATGATCGATGCAGCAGCTAGAAACAATTTGGTTTGTTAATTATATTGACCACTACTATAATTGCTCAGAAACCTTTTTTATCATACTGTCTCTCAGTTTATGTTCCACACCATTCATCATACAATGCACATGCTATGGGTCATGACATGAGTTTGGGTTCAATAATGTGATTAGTTGTGGGGGGGGCGTAAATCCAAATGCGCGCCAATAATGAACACCCTGTTTGCTAGTTTTAGAGTGCATTGCAAACTTGCAAAATTGGACACAGATAGCCCTAATCACTACCTAATTGTTGGCAGATCAATCCCTAATCTAGTTAGGGGCACATATGTTTTTTGACAGTTCGAGTGTATAGCACTTTGTTAATCATAAATAAGGTTATGCCAAAGTGTTTTTGACTGTTGGATCTCATAGGTATACTCTTTAACTGTAAGGTATAGTTTTTTATATCAGATAAGAGAATACAGGGCCCGGTCCTAAAAATTAAGAGGCTTAGTGCAAAAATGTAAATGAGGCCTTACTAATTATGATCTCAATTGAAGAACTAAAAAAGAATATTTAGTATAAATAAAAAAAGAAAAGAGTGGGTAAAAAAATTTTATCTTTAAAAAAAACCTAGTTCTCTCTGAAAACTAGGGTAGAGGTTGGCGGCTAGGGTTTCGCTGACCTGAGGATATCAACGTTGAGAACGACGGTTCTCGATCATAGATCGGAGGCGTGATGGCAGAGGCTATGGCGACTCGACTGGCGGCGGTACTTGCACTGACGGATGACGCGGTGGTGGAGTTTGGGGCAGTTGGAGCAGCGGTTGTTGCTGCGTCTGGCTTTTATCTGGTGGGTCGTATGTCGGCACCTAGGGCAGAGGATGCTGCTGGATTGCCCAAGGCGATGGCGGCGGTATGGGGCCTGCGTGATCGTCTCTCGATCACGAAGGTTGAAGGGGACCGTTTTCAGTTCCGCTTTGCGGTGAAGGAGGAAGGTCAGAGAGTTCTGCACGGGGGCCCGTGGCATTTCAAGAATCGGATGCTATTGCTGGAGGAGTATGATGGCTTTGGGGCGCCGGAGTTGGTTCCATTGAACTCGTTGGAGGCCTGGGTCACGGTGCGACGTCTACCTCCACGTCTGCAGACGGAAGAGTCGTTGATGCTGATTGGATCGTCAATGGGCCGGTTTCTGCGGGCAGAGAAGTTTGCACTGCAGCCGGGTTCTCCTGAGCAACGCTTCCGGGTCCTCTTGGACGTTCGTCGGCGTCTCTGGGGGCAGCGGACTTTTGGCTTTACAGAGACGGTAAGGGCGGAGGTGGATCTGGTCTATGAGAAGGTCAAAGGGTGGTGCAGAGAGTGTGGCCTTTTCGACCATGGTGATCGGGTGTGTGATCATTTTTTGATTAAGAAAAGTGGAGGTGGGCTGACCGGATCTACAGGGTTAGTAGTGGGAGGTCAGGTGACTCCGGCGGCGGCTAGGAAAGAGCCGTCTAAGGTGATCCTGTCAGAGACTCCAAGGTATAGCGCTGGTGTTCCTGCGACACCTACACCAATCTTGTTAGGGTCGATGGCAACAACTGGAGTGCCAAATCTCATGGATATTGTTGGCCGGTCCATGGAGATGCTAAAGGGGATACCACTACTAGAATTTTGGCTATAGGACACCATCTATTATGGGTGCCTATTGCCTACAACAGCAACCAATATGAGCTTTAGGCACTATGCAGCCACCCAAGCCCAGTCAGTGGTCTTTGCTCCAGTTTCCATTGTGGCATAGAACACCAATACTGTAATGGTGTCTAATTTTGAATGTTAGAGGATTTTGTAGTCAATAACTACTTTGCTTTTTCCCATATCTTTTGTCAGCAATAGTACAATGGTTGGTATCAATTGT
The DNA here is from genome assembly GCF_958449725.1 of Rosa rugosa. NCBI lineage: Eukaryota > Viridiplantae > Streptophyta > Magnoliopsida > Rosales > Rosaceae > Rosa > Rosa rugosa. Next base: position 10,911,319 of record NC_084824.1, on the reverse strand, counting down.
AACCACCGTTTCTTCGTGAACTTGTAAATGGTGTGTAATTAAGACCCACTGACCCTGCAATGGTGTGTGATTTGTTTGGGATTTGATGGATAAAATTATCATTGCATTGCATATATTGGTGTGTAATTAACCCCCACCTCCATATAATGGTGGGTAAAAGTTCTCTCTACCCAGCAATTATTCATGACATTGGCCTCACCAATATCAGTGCCAGTAATGGCAAATGGTGGGAATATGGAATTTTATTTGAATTGGTTTGATGGCAGTACGTATGGATGCTTTAGCTGCTTGTAAATTGTAATAAACCATGAATTCTGTATTCATTTTCAACAACACCAAGATGTACTCATAGATTAATCATCATCAATATTAACATTACATCATCATCAATATTAACATTACATCAGAAGGGCATTTACATCCCAATAGAGTCAATACAAAGTTCATAGAACTAAAACATTAATAATACCTACCTAATACACTTCACCTTGTCTATTGTGCTAAACCATTCAAATCTTCCATGTTTTTCAAAAAGTAACACTGCATTGCTGGGCAGTCAATCTATTTGAACTAGCTCCTCCATTTCAATGGGAATGTTGATGGCCTTAGAAGAGAACTAACATCATGCTACTTGATGTTTACCAAAAGAGCACATAAACAAGGTGAATATTTACCTTGAGCTTCACAGACTGTTCAGATCAAATGGCATAATTGGTGAATAGACCTCAACATTCTCCTGATCAGCCATTACACAATCCTCTTCATCTATTCTGTCCTTTGATGGCATTTGATTCTCCATTACACCTCTTTCACCATCAGTACTTGATGAGTTATGAAACAACTTGTTTACCTCATTCATCATGTTTTCCTTCATTTTTGCAAATGAATCTTCCATCTTTTTCTTGTGTGCCTCCATTGTTACGGCTTGCTCGTGTCTCAACTCTTCAGCCAAGTTGATATTAGCCAACCTTAAACTCTCTATTTCAACATGAGCTTCTTCTGTTGCTTGCTTTTGTTGCTCCCACGCAGCTCTGAGAGTATGCACTTCCCTACACATACCTCTTGCCTCAGTGACAACTCCTGGAACATCAGTGAATTGGACACCTAAACCATAACCTCTAACGCGATTCCTTTTCTCTGGACCAAGTACATCACTGTACACTTTGTGCCGGATCTCATCTGTCAGTATCTCCTGCCTATCTTCATACTCCTTTAATCCATTTTTGAACTTGGCCTGCACTTGTTAGAAACATTGAAAGAAGTCAACCGACAGTTGTGCATAAGCTTCGATACATACACCATGAAAACTAGTAATTCAAATATTTTATCACTCACTATTATATCTGCTGACTCGGCATCTACAACTGTTCCGTCTTCACGAGTATGTGTCATTGTGAAAAATGTTATGCGATCAGGAGCATAACCATTCACTTGTTCCTGAAATTGAATGAACATTTAAATATAATTCCTTTCATAATATAAGATACAGGAGCTATTTTCAGAAATATCCTCACATATTCATATCGCATCTGTGCAAAAGTCTTTGTTCCATTAGTGTGACTCGACCTTAGCTCCTTCCTATTGTTGGCATATGTCAAAGCACGTTCCTAGGATTACCAAACATATATGTTCAAAATCAAGGATAATGTGTTTAAACAAGCAGCTCTGTTGCTTCTTAATATCCCCTGACCCCCCAAGTCTCAAGCATTTTTAAATAAATTTCAACACATGTATGATGGACACAACAATCATACATTCCGTTTTTTACATCACTGCAACCAACAATAATGAGTCGAGATAGTTGAAAAATGAAGCAGTTCCAAAGTTTTCAATTTTAATAGGGTAATGCCTGAATGAGGAACAAAATAGTGCAGTCGAATTGACCTAAAAACTTATATGATTTGTAATACCTGATTAGGCTTTTTATCCCACTCAGCCACGAGCGACCTCCATTGGGCTTGGTTCACACTAGGGTGGCTGCAGGCAAACCTCCTTGGAGTACCGATGTTTGGCTTGTAGTATAACCTCCTGAGTCGTGACTTATAACTCTTCCACCTATCATTCAATTTGAGTTCGCAGACTCGGCGAACAAATGGCTGCATTGCCACATCTACATTGCTCCAATCAATCGTTCCCTACCAATAAATACAATTCCATAGTCACAATTGGATTGCAGCCACATTATGTTATCTTAGAATGAATAATATATGATTTCAGATGGCAAACATGGTCAATTTCATTCTTAACATAATAACATTTTAACAATATCATCCAGTTACCTCATTGCTGTATATATTCTTGTGGATGAAATCTTTTTATAAACTTGATTACTTACCTTAATCCTCTCCCAAGCAGCATCCATGTTTGAGGCCTTGTAGAAATTTCTCCAATCAGTATTATCAATCGGGAAGAACGATGACTCCAATGCGAGCCACCCCAAGAACCTAGAGAACCTGGCAACTGTGTGAGGTGGTGCAACTGGTTGTCCTTTGGCATTAAACTTCAGTTTCTCCACCGTCCCGTTTGCGGCCCATCTAGGCCTATTAGGGCCTCTATTAGTCCGAAATCGACGCATCTTTGCTGCACTCGATCTTTCAGCATAATTTGGATTTTCAGTCTCCTCCGCTGTATCATTCATAGCAGAATTCACCTCCATGTTGTAATGGTACAAAGGATCTAGCGGTTGTTGCGTCTCCATGTCTGCACCCAATGATACAGCCCAACTTCCGTTCCCAACCGTATCATTGGTCATCTGCATCAATGTTGCCCATATGTATTAGCCAACTAAATGGATTGCCTTTGGGCACAGACTCTCATATTAATGAGAAGCAGCAACCCCATTTAAATATTAATATGGATATTAAATTTCCGGAAACATGCACCATCACCAAATTACAGCATATACTCTTATTTAACAGCACATCAATTATATAACTTATGGGCAGAGGAAGATTGAATATGCATCATTAAATGAACTGACAAGCCAAAGAATTACATACCTTCAAACCTGGGAATCCAACCTAAAGGAAGCCTATTTGCTGAAACAGAAAACAAAGTATACAAAACTTAAATGATAATTGGATTCACTTGTAAAAAAGTAGCCATACAATTCAACATTTCAGCCATGAAATTTTCAAACACCATGGCTCAGCCTTCGTTACCTTTGTATTTGTAAATGTGGTTGAGGTCTCTGTTCTTCTAACTGATGAGAGGGAGGTTGGAGAATGCTTTTAACATTGATAAGGGTTAATATGGCTGACCATCCCGTGGCAGTCCATTTTAAAAACTTTTTCAGGTCCCACAAACCTCCTTTTCCCGGGTTAGCAACTTTGGCTCTAGTTTGAGTTGTGGTTTTCCCACACTTCTGTCCTTTTCAAACAATCAAGCGGGATCCTGTTCCATAATTGCCACCTGTACATTTGAAAAAAAAAAATTTAATATCTTATGCACGTCCATCACCATGAGCTTACCAGAACACTTCGATATAACATGCTTTGTGAAATAGGATCACAAGCATAAACTTGCAGACAACGGACATGTACTGACTAACAAAAGCCATATTCTTTGATATATGGCATTCAAGTTAAGAGTCACAAAATCAATCTCACATAAAGTAGCTTCCTGGAGATTAATCACCTTACAATTTGTGTAGGTAAATACATCAAAAAAAACATATGAATCAGATGGCAGCAAACTTTTTTAAGTTACTGATTTTAATACAACTTCAAGTTCAAGAGTCACCAACCTGTCCTCCCATTTTCAACACTCTTGCCCAAACAGCTTTTAATCCTTTCTACTTCTCACATCTGTCCTAATGGGTAGATGATCATCATCACCTGTTACATGTTCTAGATCTTGCCTTGAACATGGATCATCAATTGGTGTTGAAGACATATCAAAAAAGTCCCTAGGCCTGGTCTTGATGGCAACGTGCCATTCAACATCAGTTGGATCCTTCACAAACATAGCTTGAATGGCATGCGATGCAAATACGTACGGATCCTCAGGTCCCATACACTTGTTGAAGTTAACTAGAGTAAAACCATATTCATCCTTCTTCACTCCACCACCGCGTGAATTTACCTCCGGCCAATCACATTTAAATAACACAATGTTTCTGTCACCGCGATATTGCAGTTCAATTATATCAACAAGGGCGCCGTAGAAACCAACCATCCCTTCCCGATGGTTGCAATCGTTTGCAGTTGCATAACTAGACATTTCTGCTTGGAGCCACACCCCCCAATTTTGACGCTTACCATCTTCCAATCCATTCCTCACTTTAAATCTAAATCCATTGCTTACATAACTTTTGTATCTAGTACACCATTTGCTGGGGCCATTAGCCAAAGCCAACAAATCTTCAGTCACCCGTGGATCACCCTCGTTGTGCATTCCATTAACCTATACATACAAGGACAAGTTCACTACATAACCTCATTCCATGACAAAACTGATTACAATATTCTATAGTATAACATTGTGGCTCAATCACTTACAAGTTTGTCAAACCAATTGGGAAATGACTTCTTAGCTCTTTTTTCAGATTGCAGCAAGGTGACACGACGGCCTCGATTGGCCTGAGCTTCCCTTACATGCCTTCTGCTCATGTGTCAAAAGTGTTAAGACATGAATTAAACATCCTTTGTATTCTATTAATAATTATTCATTGTAATAACACAGTACTGAATTTTTCCCATACCTTTCATAAGGCTTAGCCTCTGGACAATTAGCCAAAACACAAGACCTAGCACTCTCCCAGTCATCA